>NC_081183.1:177835448-178087200 GCF_029867415.1 Vicia villosa
AGCTCTCAAAAACCAAACAACAAGTGACCCATTTGCTTACTTAAGAACACAGAATGTAACAAACAAACATGGCATACAAGGAAAATGAAGAAACAGTTGCAAACCTTGGACACTTTTTCAATGAGTTTCTTGTTTTTCAACTTGGATGGAAATAGAATGAGAGAGATGAAAATATAAGTCCTTTTTGAAACTAAATGAGGGAGAAAAATGTCAAAGAGAGCACGTTGTGGACCATAGTTTAGACTCCATAAATGCAGCAGAATGATTTGGTACTGCGTTTGAGGAAAGTGACACACTCACCAAAGAATGGTTTGTGAAAAAAGCAACAACTAAAGGTGATGAAGATTTGGTGAGTTATGTTTGAAGCATGTTGGGTTAAATATCATATAGGTGATAATTTCTGATAGTGTATAATTGTTTCCACTTTTAAATAAACATGTGTTTAGACCCGACAATTAAAATTAAAATTTCTTAATTAATTGATTTTAACTTGAATCATTGATGCAAGAATTGAAAATTTTTAATTCTAAAAATTATTTTTGATATTATTTTTTGTTGAATTTATTTTGAAATGGATATTTTCAAATATAAATCACTTGGTATTAAATTTAGTTTTAATCATAATTAATTTTTTGAAATTAATTAATTAAAAATGAATTTTTATTGAACAAATACTAATAATAATTATATAAATACATCTAGTTAGATACAAAAGTATGTTATAAAACTATTTTATATTAAACCATGTTATAAAAATAATTTATTTTTATAATATATGGTCCATATTAATATTATATATTGATATACTTTTAGTAATTTAAATATAATTTTTTTTTGAAATATTGGTATTTAGCAAAGCTATATATTAATTTACTCTAAGACAAGAATTATTTATATTTACAGGGACTTAAATTTATCAATTTTTACAAGTGGGGGAAGTACAAAATTACAAAGTGAAATAGAACCTATAATTTTGGACAGTAACATAATAACATAGCCGTCGTGGTCACACTCACATGTAATCATTTTCATCTTATGGATTGATATTTCCTTATCTTTGTCAAAAAAAACTACTTCTTCCTCCATTCCGTGAATGGCTCCTTTGATTTCTGAAAAAGGGAATTATTAGTATGCACTACACTTTGCTTTTTACCTTTAAATTATAAGGCTGTTTTCAACTTCCTTTCAATCATGAGCAGCGGGAGTCAAGCGACAACAATCATCAACTTCCTATAAACATGGTTTTGCATTTCTAAGTTTTAACCATTCCTTTTCAAGATATATGCCCTAACATGAATTTGCATCCTAATCCTTAGTATGGATTATAAAAACTGATTTACTAAACATCAAATATAAAATGTCTCGTTAATATTTGTACAAAAATAAAGGAAATATAAAGATAATATAAAGACGTAATTTCAAACTCGCGACATCTCATTGATTTATATTTAAAAAGTGGAATTTGAGTTACTAGACTGTAAAACAAAAAAAAAAAAGTCAAATATACACAATTTTATACATATTTGAATTTTGTAACTATGTAATTTTTTTTTTTGAGTTTCGTAACTAAGTAATTTTTTTTAGTAGTGCTATTTGTAGGAACAACAATCGGGGGAAGGTCGAGCGAGGAACATTCTTACGTTTCAGGACTTTTCATTTGAACAACACACTTTTGTGAGAGACACACCACTTCACCAACATATCTTCTCAGCTTCGTCTATCATATGTTGTGTTTCGTGAGTTTTCTGCTAAGTGTTTTTGGTAATTCCGATTCTTCTTTTTAGTTGTGACTTTGAATATGTTGTTTTCGATTCCGTAACTATGTGTTTGTTTTCGTGACTATGAATACGGTGTTTTTGGATTTCGTGACTATGTGTTTGTTTTCGTGACTATGAATATGGTGTTTTTGAGTCGCAACTTTGTCTTCGATTCCGTGAATATGCTATTTTAGTTATTAGTATCTTAAATTAGAGAAAGCAGAGAGAAAAAGTTTTTATGGCTGAAAAGGGAAAAGGAGGACAATGTTGTTTTAGTGATTAGTGACTTTGCCTTCGATTCCTTGAAAATTCTATTTTAGTGAATATGATGTGATGTGACTATGTGGATTTTATAGAAATTATAGGGACAATTTTATGTTGATCTGAATTTGATGCTTGTTGTTGTTATTATGTTGATTTACATGTAGGAATTGTAATTTGTGTCTACTATAATTATGGAAATTAGTAGTGATAGTGAGGTTAATGTTAAGCAAGTTAGTGAAACTCCACATGTACCACTATTTGTTCCGTCTAATGTAATTGATCTTGATAACAATGAGATTAACCAAAAAGAGTCTTCCTAACCAATTACCAAAAAACAAAAGGCCCTTACATCTGCAATGTGGAAATATTTTTAAAGGTTGTGGCTATAGATGGTAAAGAGAAATGTAAATGTAAGGGTTGTGGAAAATTAATGAGTTGGTTACAACTAATCAAACTTCTCATTTAACTCGTCATGTTAACAATTGTAAGCTTGTCCCAAAATTTCATGATGTGAATGATATGATACTTGATCCTGAAGGAAGATTGAGAAAGAAAAATATTGATCCTAAGAGTAATCGTGATATCTAAACTGAAATGATAATTATACACGGTGTATCTTTTAATTTTGTTAAATATAGTGTTTTAAAGAAATATAAATTTTTTTGAATGATGATTATACCTTTGTTACTAGAAATACTTCTTCCAGCGATGTTATGCAATCTTATGAGGAAGAGAAATGAAAATTTAAGTCACATTTGACTCAAAATAAGGGAGTTTGTTTGATTTCTGATTGTTAGACTGCAGACACTAATAAATGTTATATTTCTTTAACTACTCATTATATTGATGTGAATGGAAGGTTGAAAAATAAGATTTTAGCATTTGCTCAATGACACCCCACATATTGGGCGAGAATTAGCCTTGAAGGTGTTGGAAATGTTAAGTGATTTGGGTATAGAGAAGAAATTTTTTTCCATCACTTTGAACAATGTCTCTACAAATGACAGCATGCAGATATTCTTGAAAGAACACTTAGGATTATCGAATAAATTTTTATTTAAGAGAAAGTTCTTGCATATGCGTTGTTGCGCGTACATTTTGAATCTCATTGTTTAAGATGGATTGCAGGTAGTTGGTGATGCATTGCATAAATTTGTGTGTGACTTATATAAAGGTAACTGAAAGTAGAACACTACAATTTCATGAATGTGTTAGTAATGTTGGTGAGATTGATACAAAAATTGGAATTAAGATCTGATTGTGTTTCTAGATGAACTTCACTTTTATTATGTTGAAGAGTGCGATTAATTATTGTCGTGCCTTTTTTAGCTTGAGTTTCCGAGATTCAAATTTTAAGTGTTGTCCTTCCAGTGAAGAGTGGACAAGATCTCAAATATTGTGTGAACTTTTGAAGCCATTCTACAACATTACAAACTTGATCTCTGGATCTTCTTATCCTACTTTTAATTTGTACTTTGGGGAAATATAGAAGATAGGATGTCTTTTAAATTCTGTGAAGATTCTTTTACTCAAAACATGGCTAAAAAATGAGGGAAAAATTTGACAAGTATTGGATTGAGTATAATATTATCTTGGTTTTTGGTGTTATTCTTGATCCAACAAAAGGAATTCAACTTTTCAAGTTTTGCATATAAAAAAATTGACATGAACTCTAGTGAAGATAAGTGCAAAAAGATTAAGGGTGAGTTGTGTGAGCTTTATGCTAAATATGTCAAACATGATATTTCTTCTCATATTAATTTTTCACAAGAGCTACCTACTTTTTGAGAAGGAAAGGAATTTTTGACAGCTTCATTATATATTTGTGAAGTAAGTGCAAAGTATTTTTTTCTCTCTTACAAATGCAATTTATTGTTATTTCTTCTAAGTGGTTTAATTTTAAAATTTAAATTTTTATAATTGTTTTTATGGATAACTTGTAGGAATGTGAAAAGCATGAAAGTCAAGCAAGTAACAATACTGAAAAATCTGAACTTGATTCTTATTTAGATGAACAAAGGTTGCCTCCATCGATTGATTTTGATATCTTGACTTATTGGAAGGAAAAAAATCGTAGATGTTCCAATCTTACAAGAATGACTTGTGATATATTGAGCATTCCAATAATCACAGTGGCATCTGAATATGCTTTTAGCATTGGCTCTCGTGTTTCAAACAAGCATAGAAGTTCAATGAAAGAGGAATCAGTTCAAGCTCTCATGTGCACGCGAAGTTGGTTATATGGTTTTGAAGATAAACTTGTTAACTTTTCTCAAGTGTTTCATAAATTAATAATGTTGCATCTGATTCTCTGATGTTATAAATATTTTTCTTAACAACTCAAGTGAGAAAAAAAAAACCAAATTTAAAAAAAATAATTAAAAAACCATATTTTCAAAAAAAATACCAAAATGTCTAGGTTTGGCAGACCCCCCGGGGTATGCGCCAAACCATTTGGCGCATTGGTTGGGACCATATGAAATGGCACAAACACTATGAAGATTAGGGCAAGCCAATTGAATTGGTGCATAGGTAATGGGACATACACATAGGCGCCATTTGAAATGGCTCCTATGTGTTTGGGTTATTTTTTTAAAAAAATATATCCCATTTTGTACCATTTTGCGCCGAGTTTTCCATTCCGGTCTTTGATTTTCGCAAAAATGTCTGATACGCCGATTTCGTAAAATTGTTATTAACCGTAATTAATGTTTTTGTGTAGTGATTCCGCCGATTAATAAAGTAGAGTTTATTGATAAAAAAAATGTTACATAGTAGATACACGAAGTTGATACATTCTCGTAAAAAACGTTACAAAGCTGATTAAACATGTGATGAGGTTGTTCCACGGCTAGGACATTTCTTTTTATTGTGCCCTATTTGACGACAAATACTGCATTTTCTTTCCATTTTGTCATGGACGTCCATCTCGGTTTGAATGCGGGTACTGTTGGGGCGACCCTTTTTATTTCGTCGCATCGTGTCATTATGCCATACTACCTCCCCATCATACTCAGACCATTAATCCTCCTTTGCCACCACTGGAACCACACTGTATACTTGGAGCAATGTCTCAGCCTTGTAAATTGGAGAAAGTAATGACAATGCATCTCAGTGCGCATATGCACATGCTGTTATGACATGCGAGCAAGGCATACAAAATGCTTGAAACTTACCACAGTCGCACCAATGATCATCTAGTAGAACCCGATATTACTGTCTCGGCAATCCTTCATTGTGGTCAATTGTTTCTCGAACACTGAAGGTGCGGTTGAATCGATCGAAAGCAGTTACATGATGACTGTTGGCCTTGGCAGATTGTTCTATCATAAATTCCATGCAACAATAACACCAATACACACAACAACAACATCAACAAACACAACAAACACAATAACAATTCAATCATCTCAACTCGTTCAAATCGTTCCAAACTCAGTCCCAAGCACCATATCAACATCAATACCATCATGACAACCCCTACCATACCCCTCCCCAACCTCTTTTCCAAACCCATAGTCAACCACCTCACAAGAGTCGTAGGTCATTCAGCCAACACAACGAGGCTGGTTCATCAAGACTACAACTAAGTCCCGACGAGGGTCCAGCTGATGAATATGACTCCCGCGATCCTTTAGTGTCACAATCATCACACCACCGTACCTTCTTTGGGTTTGCAACGCCATCCAATCAATTTGGCTTATATCAAGGTAGTTCAAGTGCCGATGAGTGCTACCGCCCGGAAATCGTGCCTCACCTTACTCCCCCACCATAATTTAGCACATTTGAGGGATTGGGTAACCGACTTTACAATAGTCGGTTTTTGGGACATTATGGTGACGAATTCCTTGACAGCGACAGGCGGGACAACACAATGCTAGGGCCTTCTACACAGACACAACCTGAACCACCAAGAGGAATGGGACGGGGAATGGGTGGCCCTAGGGTTCGCGGCGGCAATACACGTCATCAACGTGTTATACGAGCACCTACATGCGGAACGAAAGGGCGTTTGGGTGATGAAGGACACTAGAATTTTTTTTTCGGTTTATTAGTTGTTGTTGTCGGTGTATCGTGTTGTTCAACTTAATAAAAAAATATTTCGAGGTTTATTTATTTCAATCGTTGTTGCAATATCTGGTTTCGGTAGTCCATATGGGTCCCAATTTATTACTTAAAATAAATGAAAAAAAATAAAAAAAATAGGAACCCCACATAGGCGCCATTTCAAATGGCATACCTAATGTGGGGTAGCATGCATGCGCCATTTTGAATGGCTAGGTTGTGTGTATGCACCATTTGAAATGGCTACAACACCTAAACATTCCTCCTTTACGCCAAATGGTTTGGCGCATACTCCTGGGGGGTCTGCCAAACCTAGACATTTTGGTAATTATTTTGAAAATATGGTTTTTTAAGTATTTTTTTTTAAATTTGGTTATTTAAATTTTTTTTCCTCAAGTGATGTTGCGTGTCGAGTTAGGACTATTTGATAACTTAAAAGTTGTTGGAACAAGTTATGTTGTTTTATCTTTGAACAATGTTATTTTGTGTTATCATGAACATTTGAACATGTCATTTGTAACTTAAAACTTGTTAGAGCAAATTATTTAAATTTGTGTGCTATGTTGGATAATTTGTTATGCATTTTGGATGATTTGTGATGTATTTTAGATAATTTGATTTAAATTAATGGATTCTTTTAGATTTTAACTCTTAACTTAGATGAATTATTTAGAAATCCTAGTTTTGAATTTGAAATTTAATATATACCAGAAATTATGTTGCATAGTTACTTACAAAAATAAAAAGACTATTTGATTTTTTTTGGAAATTGGCTCATTAAAGGCCGCAGTCAAAATAAGGTTGGGTTTAGGTAACGAGTCCATATTCAGTCTTAGTTTTTTGGACCCGACCCTAAAAAGTCTGAGGCCTCCAAAACCGACCTGTTTAAGATTGGATAGTCCGTTTTCACGACTCTAAATATAAGATTAATCATACAATTCAATTAACATTCATTCAATAAAAATTATTTCTCAACCAATTCAGTTTATATTCCCTTGAATTATTCATATTTGTTCATTGCCTTTCTTTACCTTGCATGTAAGCTATCCCAACAAAACATTATGGTAAAACACTAATTATTATCATTCAAAAATTCCATACAAACACAATATAGTGATTAGTTCCTTTCATAATTTTTTATTTGTAACACATTGATATATAATCTAATATTTGAAACTCATTTCTAACATATACGAGTCCCTATAAAACCCAATATTATAAACTCATGACCTATTCTTGCTGCGAATAAATAATCAATTTGATCTATAAACTATCATTCATTTTCAATTTGATCCTTATCATCATTGAGAGATCAAAATGAAAAGTGATAATTTATAAACTAAATTGATGGTTTATTCATCCTCTTTACTATACAATATAAGTGGCAATGTTAATGTTATTTGAAGGTAAAAAGGTAACCGAGACGGTTGTGTTGAAATGTAACAACATTTGATTAGTTAAACATCAAACGGTGTTGGGTCTCTGTTGCTTTTCTTGCTTGCGCCTCCATGGGACCACTTGCTTAAAGCTTCCATAAATGCTTGCCTACAATTGTAGAATTTAACTGCTTCTTAATAAGCTACTTAATTAACACAACAACCAGAATAAATCATATTAATACGCAACAAACTCTAAAAGTCATAGCAAAACAAATGCAATACTTTTTAGTTATCTATCTATTCTAGTGAAACTTCTACTTTTTTGCTACCAAACATCATAGGAGCATAAAGTTTTACATTCATCTTGCAATTTCTTTAATAGATTATCTATCTCATTAACTTAAGCTTACTTAGTTTTTTCAACCATATTTACTAATATAATTTTTTTCATCTTGGGAATTTTTTTCTATTTGAGACTAAAAAATATGTTTTCTAGCAATTGATATATGACAATGTGGGTTAGACACCATATTTCAATCCCTAGTGTTACTAAATTAACATTAGGTTATATATTTTTTGCATTTTAACTTTATGGGACGAATTGCACCATCAACTTCAATTAAAAAAAAAAAAAACTAAAAGGCCTAAAGCAATTATTTTAGGTTTTTTTTTTTCACTTATACGGTGAAGTTCACACCTTTAAAAATTTAAAATTCTCTTTGAAAATTTTCAGAGATTAATTTTCGAACGCACCTTACCATGTTTTTGTCAAAAACTAGTTTGGAAATGTATCACTGTTATTTTCTCAAAGTGAATTCGAAGATGCATTTCTGAAAAACACATATGGCCTCATTTACTACACGTTTTTATTAAAATTGGCGCCGTCGTTGGAGACTATGTCTATTTTAACCAATAATTAGAGTTGTATCCTCGCGTTCTGACCCTTGCATTCTTGGCCTTTACACGACCTAGTGTAGAAAATATCGGTTTTTCTAAAAATTCGACTCTGAATTGAAATTTTACCATGCCATTTCATCAGGAAAAAAATCAAAGATCAAAAACACAATGTGTAAGTTTCACCGCAAGACTCTTTATAATTAAAAAAAACTTCTGAAAATTGGAAATTGTTGTATTAGTAAACATTTAAGCTTGTGCTCTTTTACATTTAAAATTGAGCCAATCATTTTTTCAATGTGTTTATACTAATAAAAGAAAAAACTTTTAGTACATGAACCATTGGACCACTCACATGCTAGTGAAGTTTCACATAAAAATCCATTTATTCCTAGTTGAACACTACCTTTATCTACGAAATATCCTCTTGGCTTTACATTATTTAGTATTCACAATACTATGAGTTAGATTACATAGCAAGCAACCATAAAACCAAAAAATATATAAATAGTGTAAGGAAAATGGGAGATGGTTTATATATTTTTCTAGACAAAAATGGATACTAATTAATTATTTTCAATGTAATATTCATTTTAAAAAGCTCCAATAATTGTGAAGCATGAACACAAGGTTTTGTTTGATATATTAAAATGGAACTTTTTATCATAAAAGTTTCATGTTCATAAAGACAATTTTCATTAGCCAAAGTTTTAGATCAATAGAGCCACACCCTATAGAAAGTAAGAAAAAGTCACCATGACATTAAAACTCTAGCTTAATTGCATTAAAATATTTTTTCTCAATTAACTTTTTTTTAGCAATTATGCATAATTGCAAACACATTATCTAAATTATCCAAAAAAAAAAATTAATAATATGAAAAGAGACATACCAAAAAATGTGAACTTCCATGTGAGAAACTAGAGAAGCTTCCTCTTCTTCTAACCCTTGTAATCTTCACTTTATCCCCACCCTCAACACTCCAACTTGAAAAGTCAAAACTACCCTCCCCATCAACTCTATTATTTTTTTTCAACCCACCCCACCTACTAGACCCAAAACTCACACTCTCCTTATTAATATCCCTATACGACGTCGTAAACGACACGGCGCGTCCAACGTAAGGTCCCTCCAAAACCGTCGTCGGCGACGGCGCGTTAATGTTACTCTCCAAAGACAACAACAACCTCGGAGGAAGCTCCAAAGCTCTAACAACGTTGGTCTCTCTTTCTTTCGGTTCCGATCCTCTCTCACACGGCCTAGGCTTAGGCTTCCCCGGTGCTTCCTCCCATTTAAACGGAACCGAGATAGCCGTCGTTCGCGGCGGCGGAGTTGGAGCGTCGGAGGGAAAACACGGCCGTGGAAGAGATAGCTTATGCGGTGTGTTGTAGTGGTTTGTTAATGTTAATTCATTATCATAATCGAAATTCTTGTTGTTTTTTGAAGCCATGATGTTTTTTTTTTTACGATGATGTTTTTTTTTACGAGTGTGAAGTGTTTTTGTTGTGTTTGAGGTTTTGTTGAATCTTTTGTTTGATGTCTGGTTTTGATTTATAGAGGATTGTGTTTGGGGAATTTAAAGAGACACGGTGAAGAGTGTGGATTTTGAGAGGCTCCTATAATTCACGAGAAGAGAGAACATGCGCGTTTTTTTATTAATGAAATGACGGAATTGTCCTTGGTTTGGGACCCACATTGACTCTTTCTTGATCTAAGATAAGGACAATCAACGGTCACTATGCAATATGTAAATGACTAATTAGGTATATTTTTTAAGAGTAATGAATGGGATATAAACTACTACATTTTACATACGGCATTGAATATATTGTACTTCAAAACAATTATCATAATTTAAGTGATATAAATATGGTTCTATCTAATTTTTTGGGGTGTATGATATGACATCTAAAAATAATGTTAAAAATACGCTATTTATAAATACAAAAATATTTGAAAATCATTTATGGAGAATCATTTATGGAGAATCATTTATGGAGAATAATAAATGATTTTTAAAATGATTTAATTGGGGTAAATTTTCCCTATTTGGACATAATCTTCTACATAAGGTGATAAGGATACATTTAAAATCTATTCAAATATAGTAGTGATTAATAATTTTTTTATAACAAATAGTTAAAATTGTGACTTAAATGTTTGTGTAAGTTTTCTATTTAATTGGATATAAAATGATAAAGTTATATGTAAAATTATTTAAATAAGATAAAATGTTAAAGAAAAAAAAATTTACAAAGATTTGAAATTCTTATTATATACTATTTTAATTTTTTATCATAAATCGTTTTGGACTTTTCACACAGATTAAGAAAAATACTAATTGTTGTATGAAAATTTCTTTGTTGTATGGAAATGAGAAATTATGAAGATATCTATAAAATTATCTTTCATTAATGACAAAGATAAATTTATATAATTGAAAAAAAGAATGATAAATATTTAAGAATCTAATAAAAAAATAACATTAGTTATTCATTGAAAAACAACTTATATTTAAATATAGTTATTTTTTAAACATTGTAAAGCGATTCATATTTAAATATAATTTTTTTAAAACAATTAATAATAGAAAACAAGGAAGTATATATTATTTAAGAAAATTATTAAGTTTTACAAAATGGCTAAGATATAGATTATGTTAGTTTATTCTAGAATGCCTTAATGTTACTCTTATTTTCATGTGGATTAGGTCTTTCACAATTTCAAAGAGATATTTGTGGATGTGTTTGTAATTTTTATACATTTAAAGATCATAGTCATAATAACTCGTACACTTAAGAAATTAAAGCGTGGAATTGATTAATATCGTTCCTTAGTGTAGTCTTACCATTTTTTATATGGATAAATTATTAAATAAAAAAATAAAATAAAAAGGATTTTTTTTTTTTGTTTTGAAAATCTTGTTCTCAGACTTGCAACCTACTAATACAAGAAGGATCAATACTCATAAAACCTAACTTATTAAATAATTAATAATACCAATAATTAGACGTATCCAACTTATTTAAAAAATAAAACATAAATAGGAAATGAGTTTCACACAATGTCATAGTAAAAAAAAAATCATGGACAAATTTAAGGGTAATCAATTATTTGGACTAATCCAAATCAAACTAGAATTCAAATCAAACCATGACGTTTGGGTCAGATATTTGTTTAGTTTGGACAAAATGGAACAAAACAATAAAACCTGATGCTAATTGGTTCAGACAATGGATTTCTAATATTCTATCCGCAAACCCGACTAACCGAACCAATAATAATTATCTAGTATAATATATATCATCATTATCATGGAAACTAGAATAAAATATTCAAGTTCAAAAAGAAAAAAACGAAACACCATTTGTGATACTCACAACCAATATTGAGAGAGAAAAAAAGTAACAAATTTTACATTATATTAAAAAATTAGTTGATGTAAATTAGATATTTTTTAAAAATATTTTTTCAATTTTTTTAAATATATTCGATCAATTCAAATCACACCAATCTGCTTTTTATCGACTTGGTTCGATTTGCGCTTTATCGCAAAAATTTGTAAATCTAATCCAAACCAATCCATATATTTTTGATCAGTTTGGACATCGAATTCTCCCAAAACCGAACCAAACCAGTCCACAAACACCCCTAGACTAATCTATCTGCACATGCATTTTTCTCTCTAACAATATGACATATCTTAAATCTAAAGAAACATATCATATGTAAAGTATTCTTCATTTTAATTAAAAAATATCAATGAACAATATTCGCATTAGAAATGAACGAATGACTAGCGTTACGTAGGAGTGGCAAGCGGACATGCTCTCCCTATTTAGGTCTGTCGTGTAAAGCCCGTAAAAAATGGGGCGAACGGGGCAGACGTAGATAAGGGTGTCGGCCTAAATTCTTGGCTCATCCCCTAAAAAATAAGGGCCAGGTTGACTCGTGGACACTGTACCTTTTAATTCTAAAAATGCAAAATTTTATGTTAATGTTCATGTCCGCAAAAGTCCACAAAAAACAGGGCGAGGCTGACACTTTCAAGCCAAAGATTTCTTCAATTCCTCATCTTAGCATATTAGATCGCAAGCATGATTCCAAGCAATTCTCCCAAGAATGTTCATCAGTGATCCCTAAATATGCCACCATAAGTCGAAATTCCAAGATTTTCTCTTGATGCTCCATCGGTGTTGCACTTAATTCAATTATGACTAGGAAAACAAAAATTAACTTGTATGATTGTATGTGCGAGAGGAGGTCAACATTTCATGTCAAATCATTTAATAATTATAAACTCATGAATTGAATAATACATATGCCCCTTGAAAGAAGTAGATGTCATATAGATCAATATGAAAAATGTCTCTATCAAAGTCTATTTTTAATATTTTGAAATCTGATATCATTTCTTGCGTGCCAAATTTTTCATAAAATTATCATAATGAGAGTAATGAGAAGTTTATGAATTTGATAGCTCCAATTTCTACGAACAAGTTTGAATAATCTTTCATAACTAGTTATATCAATGTTCATGCTAAATAACCGCTCAATCCAATGCCAGAAAAGCAAGATGTACCTACATATATGAAATAAGTTGTTTGGAGTTTCCACATCATGATTGCAGAGATAGAACCTAGAAATCATATGCATTCCCCTTTAAATCATGTTGTCTTCTATTGTAATAACATTATGCATTAGCTTCCAAGTTACTAATGACTTAACAGGTGTTATGTAGGGATGTTAAATAAATTTTGTCTAAGAAAACTTAATGCGATTCCTCTTGATACATTCGTAGAAATATTTAGAAGATAGATCACCATTTACTTATCTTGTCCAAAATGAGTTTATCAATAATAGTATTATCAAATGACAAGTTAATCTTCAAAATGTCTTCAACAATTTGAGGAGGCAAAATAGATAAGTCATGATAAATGTTCCAATTGATGTCATGGATATCCACTAACAATACTATATGTAAATATTTAATTTTGTATCCTAACCAATTGTTTGCCCAAAAATCAATGCTCTTATCATTACCAACTTTCCATCTACAATGTTCCTCCAGAAAAGAAAAGGAATATTGCTTAATGCCAAGACACATATTGAAGGAGAAATATGATGCATGATTGATTTTTTGTGTCTAATGTATCTATTAATAGACATTGAAGACCGTTTATCATTGACAGTAGATAAATTTAAACAAATAGATAATTAACTAGATTTATTTACTGTCTTAATATCTCTCAGACCAAGACCTCCTTCGTGAAAAGGTGAGCAAATAATCTTCCAAAATATAGCAATTAACTTTCTACTGTCTATGCTACCCACTCACTCAAAATTTATGATGCAAAATTTTAGTTTGTTAAGAATATTGATTAGCCACTCATAAATCCTTAAGACTGTAGAGAAGCATACCTTGTATGACTAACTGGACCAATTGAACCTTACCCATTATAGAAAGAATTTGATCCTTCCAAGTGGCTAGCTTGGCCAATTCTCTATCTACTATGATAAGGAGATGATGAGGTATATGCTTACTTTTGAATATAGGAACTTTGAGATAGTGAATGGTGTTTTTATCATAATGAATCCAAACATATTTGTAATGTGTCTCAACATAGATTCAAAAGTTCCTCCGTCATAAATCATACATTTAGTTGGACTCATATGTTAGACAAGAATTTTGACCATATTCTTAAAGAAGATGGTTAATGATTTGAGCATTTTTCTCGGTAGCTTTTTCAAAATATCATAAGGTCACATTCAAAAAAGAAATAAATGGCTAGTAATGGTTGTCTTACTAACTGCTATGAATCTCAACTTACCTTGATCCACCAACATAGCTAACTTCCTACTAAGTGCTTCTTCAACAATGCAGAAGAGTAAGAAAGATAGATGATCTCCTTGTCTCACTCCTCTACATCAATAAAAAATTGTGTTGCTCTCCCGTTTATTATGATTGATAGTTCGACTGAGTGAAGAAGGTAAGAATCCAATTACTTTTTTTTAATTAAAGCCAAATTGAAAAAGAACTTTAATAAGATATTCCCAATCTAAAGTATCAAAGGATTTTATGATGTATATCTTCAAAGTCATATTACCTATAAAGGATTTCTCATATAACATATTAATGGATTCTGAAGTAATCCTAGTGCACTCATAAATGGGTCTCCCTCTAATGAAGGGTCTTTGGTGTTCTTAAACAATTTTAGGAGATAAGATAGCCAACATGTTTGCAATGAACTTAGTGATGCTTTTGAATTGAAAATTTGCAATTTTAAGAGGTCTATATTGCTCAATAGAATCTGCTTCATGTTGTTTAGGTATTAAAGTCACATTAATTGAATTGAGATTATGAAGGATCCGACATTGTTCAAAGAGTTGATTGAATAGATTTATCACATCATTCCCCACTATATCCCAATAGGCTTGGAAGAAACATTCCCCAAAGCCATTAGGGCATGGAGCAGAATTATCATTCATTTTATGCACTGCATTCTTAATTTTCCCTGACTAAGTCATTCTAGTGAAATATTCATTATCTGCATTAGTGATAATTTGTGGGATAGATCTTTCAACCAGATAAGTAAAGCTACAATTGTCTTCAAAGCTAATTTTTTTGTAGAAGTTAATAACATGATTATTTAATCTAATTCCCCTCTCTATAAAAAATATTATCATGTTTTAGTCTAGTGATTTTGTTACTAACATATTTCATTTGAACGCGTTGCAAAAAAAATTGTTTTCCTATTTCCATCCTTAAACTACTTATTGTTGGTTGGGAATATAAATGTGAAAAATGTCTAGAGGGGGTTGAATAGACTGATCCCCTTTAAAAACTACTTCAAAAAATTTTAATACAAAATCAGAGTTTAATAGGCGGAAGTTGAAACAAAATAGAATGGAAGCATATAACCTCATCAATATGAATTCTAACCAATGTATTGCAATGTTATCACTAATAACATGATCATACAAAGACATAAGCCAAATAGGATAATTCAAGTTGGTTGATCCAAACAATTTAATCACTACTATAAAAAATGATTTTAACCTCGAACGCGAAATGCATTTTACCTCGGCTAAAGAAGCAAGGTGATGAACGGCGTTACGAAAAGTAACGACTTAACACCTCGGTTTTTAAAATACCAAGGGTTAAATTTATTTGCGCGTATTCGAACCCCATCATCTGCACTTTTATTATTTATAAAACTAGCGCCCCATACATCTCGGTTAATCTATAAAACCGAGAGATAAGATAGATTGTCAGATTATTTTTTTAAATTGAAAGTTGTTACATTGTTTACACAGATAATTAATAAAATAATTTGTGTAAAAACTACAATGTTTATCCATAATATTACATTATTTACACAAAATATTAAAATAAAAATTAATTTGTCCATGAAGATTCAAATCTTTGATATTTGAGCAAGAAAAATCGAGGAAACGTTTCAATGACGGAAAAACATTTAATGCACTTGTCTCCCACTAACTTTGTTACTGATCCAAAAAGTTTTCACTTCTATCCAAGGTTAGACATTATTATAAGGAGGCCGACCGCGGCTTCAAAGATTTCCCCAACTGGTTCTACTCGACAAAGCCTCGGGGACAACTCTTTTAGGGCGTCCAAAGGCCCAAAGCAAAGGTCCAACGTTATGCAAGCCCAACTAGATTAATCCAACGTATAAAAGCCAAAATATGTGAGATTCCAAGTACACTTTTTCAAATCTTCACTCTTACTACACTCATCTTGGATAACATCAATTGAAAATTAGAGAATTTTTTTGTACACCCCCTATAGGGAGAACCTCCAGCTAAAACTCAAAAATACCTCTACTTCGGAAATGCATTTTCGAAGTAATTTTTTTCCAGATTTTTCCAGAATTCAGAAATGCATCTCCGAAAACATCAAATGAGGGTGTTTTCGGAGATGCATTTCCGAAAACACCTTTTTCACAGCCAAACGCTCAATTTTTCGAAAATGCATTTTCGAAGTGGTGTTTTAGGAAATGTATTTCCGAAATCATCTTTTTTTTAGGTAAAAAATGTGTTTCGGAAATGCATTTCCGAAATAAAGGGGCATTCAAGTGTGTTGTGTCAGAATTTACTATGAATATTTATAAAAGGTGGTGATAGTAGTTGCTATGAATATTCAAGTGAGTTGTGTCAGAATTTGAAATTCAAAATTCAAACATGGTTTCCTTCCCATGCTACCTTATCAAATTAGTATAAAGTGACTTGACAAGTCTCATAAAGTGGTTATATTTGAATGAGTATTCACGTGTTTTGTGTCAGAATTACAAAGTCAGAATTCAAACATTGTTTCCTAGTATAAAGTGACTTTACAAGTCGCAAAAAGTTGACAAGTCTTATCAAGTACTGTAACTAATAGTACATATATTTTCCTTTAGACTTATAAAAGTATTAAAAAAAGAGAATTTTGTAGACCCCCTATAGGGAGAACCTCTAACGAAAATCTAAAAATACCCCTTCCGAAGTATTTTTTTTTCTTCAGATTTTTCCAGAATTCGGAAATGCATCTCTGAAAACATCAAATGGGGGGTGTTTTCGGAGATACATTTCCAAAAACAACTTTTTCACAGCCAAACACGCATTTTTCGGAAATGCATTTCTGAAGTGGTGTTTTCGAAAATATATTTCCGAAATCATCTTTTTTTAGGTAAAAAAAGGTGTTTCAGAAATGCATTTCCGAAATAAAGGGGCATTCCGTGAAATTCTCCGCAGGTGACCAAGAAGAGTAGGGAGTCTATAAAGAATCTCTCTAAAATTATTGATATGTTAAAGAGAATGATCAAAATTAACCGTTTTAATAAAGTTTTGTAAGACGTTAGTTTTATGCATCCCGTTGATATGTGAAATGAGTTTTCATTGATGTTAAATTTATAAACATGATATATATGATAATAGATTTAAATTCAACGATGAATTATGTTATAGAGATATGCAGTAAAGAGTTATGGGATGTGTCACGTTACTAGTTTGCCACTTTAGTATTATTTAAAATATGAGATAAATTTGAACCCTAATTTATATTTAATGGTTATTATTAAAAGTTCTCGATTCCTATTTAAAATTGAGATAACTTGCCGGTTATATTCTTGATTTGAACCAAACAAAATTATTCATATCCTTCAAAACTCCAGCCGAATGAGTTAGATTTTGTTAATTGATGACACTGATGGGTCTCCTTACTAGTCTTTATTTTGTTTAAATAAAGACTAAATTAAAACTAAAACTCATAAAGAAATTGACACCCATGTGTATTATGTATAGATATTAAAGTCGTTTTGGTATATGAAGTTTATCTTAAATACTTTTGGTAGGGGGTGACTATAGATATGGGGTGAGAGCCTGAGACAATCCAATTATCACCAAAATTAAGTCAAAACCGATTAAACAGTTGCAATATAGGTGATTTGCGTATGTCTTACAGAATAATTTTAAAGCAAATGATATGAGTACATGCAGACGGTGATTGATGGTGGAGCACAACCATAAAACCTGATAAATTTGGTAGTACAGTATATAGATGTTGAGGGAAGATATAATTAATAATGGAGTTGGCATGACAATGGGAATGAATAACCAAATTAACAATGATAAGGATCTTGCCCAAAATTTTAATAACTTAAATATTATATTATAATGAAAATTTTAAAAGAAGTCATATAAAATTTTATTAAATATTTAAAATAATATTAATATAAAATAAAAATGGAATATATTAAAAGAGAGATGTATGTTAAGTTTATGATTTATCATGAAAAGATAAAGTAATTGAATAAAAAAAGATAAATTCTCATTGGATTGGATTGGATTGGATTGAATGTTACAACTATTATTTGTAATAGCAGTTGTGATTTGAGTTAGATACTCTAAACCTAATTGAAATAAGCGTAAAAGATGGAAAATATAATAACATAATTGAGTGATATGGTAATTTTTCTCTATCTTATCTAAGAGACGATAAATGGTGTATTATTCATAAATTATTATAAGCATTGGATTATAGTTTTTAAATTTTATGTGTGCTTTTGATTTGCTTAGGTGACTTTAGCAATTTTTCACAAGCTGAAGTATCATAGATGTTAATCATGTTAAACTTTGAAATGAATGAATGAAACTAAGAACATTAGATGAAGAAATTTGTAAGAGTTTTAGTAAGAACATTAGATGAAGAAATTTGTAAGAGTTTAATGATCCATTTTTGTACCTTTTTACAAACCAAATAGCAATTTATATCCTAATTTGGAATTATTTGGATCTAATTTTTCAATTAGCACAATTTCCGTTGATTTCTTGCCACAAATACATGATCAAATCATCAGAAGGCACACCTTAAATAGTTACTCCTTCTCACTCATTGCATCTTAAAAATTCATCTCTTGAAGCATCTTTTCTTGTGTGAGTTCTCTTTCTCTCCTCATAAGTATTATCATGGCCTCATTAAAGAAATAGAAATCTGAAGATATACATAAAATGAATGTTTTCACTGTTGGGTTGATAAGTAGAAAGCAAGAAGAGAAGATGATGATCCTATGGAACTAGGTGATTCAGCCATGGTACATGAAGTCAAGCCTATTAAGTAGTCACAAACTGTATCATCAAATATATCAAGTCTCTCTAAAAGATTTCTTCACACATGTATCCGATATAACCTCCCAAAACCTTGTAATATAATTCTATTTATACTTAAGAATTGTAGGAAACTCGCTAAGATCATTGGTAAGGGGAGTGGAAATAGTTACTCACAAGGATAATTTTGGAAGAAATTTTTAGTTACAATTTGAGGGGAAATCCTACACCCACGAGAGACCGTAGGATTTAGAAACTTCAAACACTCCATAACCCTAAACCATCTTGTTATCAATCCCATGGAGAAAAGGAAATTCCCTTTCAAATCAACCCACTTAAAACCAAAGGTTTTCATCATCCACTATCTTCAAACTAGAATCATTTTTTCAAGGAATGTGAACCATAATTGTGTCATTGGAGAAGATGTTGTACTCCTCTAAATTTTAACCCAAGAAATTCCAAAAAATTGGGTAGAAGGAATTTTTCACCACATGATTCCCTCCAAAGAGAACCAGTCAACAAGACTCCCTTACAGAACAATGATCACCAAGCTCTTCACAACCTTCAACATTGATACCATAGATGAAGCTGTAGACTAAACCAACCATATAATCAGTTATACTGCGCCTAGAGAAATAAAAGTTTTCGTCAAACGTGGAGTAATACATGATAACCAAATAATTAAGAAAGAAGAAGAGTCAGAAGAAGTAGAAGATACAAAGATCAACAAAGTTTTGTAGATATGTCAGAATTTAACCCAGTATATGGACAAGATCAAGAAAATCGTCACAAGAGATGATGATCATGGTAATGAATATATTCACTTATGCGTCTTAGGATACTTGTCCTCTTGCTTTGTTATTCTTCATTATGTAATTTTTAGCTTTATGCACTATTTCAGTTATGCAATTTCTCCTTTGTACTTTGAATTCTTAACAATTTTTAATATATAAAAGAGTTATGTTTTCTTCTCCTAAAATTCTACTGTGACTATGTTTGTATAATTAAGTTATCGTAATACACTTTTTACCCACCTTTTTGATTTTGACAAAGGGGGAGAAGTATATTCTGAGGGGGAGGAGAATATACTTTCTACGTAATTAAGAGGGAGTTTAACCACTCCAAATACATATTTTTTGTTTCTTTTACCACCTCCTTGATATATGAGTTGTCATCATCAAAAAGGGGAGAGAATTTGGAATCATGTTTTGCAGGTTTAGTGATCAAAGGAAGCTCTCAAAACGTACTCTTGGATATGCTTTTGATGATGACTATTAACAACTTAAGTGCAAACATAATAAGTTGTTAAATATGCAATCAGACTAAAATATGTTTTAATGAGTTTTGATGCTCTGATGATTGGAACCTAAATGAAATATAACTGAAGCCTCATATCTGAGTAAATTTCAAGCAAATGTCTATGAGATTGAAGTACTTGACAAGTCTTGAAGTGAGTAAAAGCTCACCCTGACACGTCTGAATGAATAAGTATTGTAAAAGCATAAGAGCTTCCTCATAAAATTATACGTCTAATAACACACACACACACACACACACACACACTAAAACGAGATTTATAACTTATTCATCTTAAGAAAATATTTCTAAAAGTGTTTTAAAGCCATGCTAGTTGAATTGGGTGTTGTCAGAAAATTTCTGGACAATTTTTGTATTGGCCAATTGACTGAAACTTATACCCAATTGATTAGGTTAGTGAAAAAATATGCCCTAAAGGATTTGGACAGTGTTTTAATGAATGGTAACAACTATATATCTTTTCTTGTTTTTTAAAACTTTCTAATAATTACTTTTAGTTAACCAATTGATTGGCGCATAATGCCAATCGATTGGCTCATCAATTATGCCCCTGTCATACCCCAAAATTTGCCTTCCATATTCCATTTACAATAATTCAAAGTTCAAGATTCAATTCCAAAGCCTTGCTCAAACAATCCCAAGATCCACAGTCAACTGATTCAAACCTGAAGGTCAACTACAATCAAAGCATGATTCAAACCTATGATCATTGGTCAAACATCAAGCATAGAGGTGCATAACCATCATTTGATCAAAGATTGATCATGATTCCATTAATAGAAACTCAGAGATGAACAAATAAAAAAAAGGTTCAAATTAGGGTTTCTTTAGGAGAAGGTCAACCCAACTTTGACTGGGCATAACTTTCACATGGAACATCGAAAATTCCCCACTCAAAGCCTATTTTGAAGGAAATTGGATTCTCTACAACTTTGTCTCTCACAAGCCAGGGCTAGAAATGCTTCATTTGAGAGTTATAGTACAAAAGATTACAGGTCATTTTCAAGCATCCTTCAAAAGCAGTTTTTTTGCAAAGAGGATATGATCAAGATAAAAGCTCCAAATGAAAAATATGTTCCAAAGTGACTTGTAGAGGACATCTTGAGGTTTCCAAAAAGTACTAGAACTCCCTCATAGCTTAAAAATTGAGTGAGATATGATTGATCAAAGTTGGGTGATTTTTGAAGGCAAAATGTGAAATAAGAAGGTTCAAATTGGATTTCTTGCAAATAGGCCCATACTTTTATGACTTAAATTTGGCCCACAAGTTATCCAAAACATGTGACATGAATTATCTCATTTTATTTGATTTTACACAATTTTATTTCATTTAAAATTGATTTTTAATGATTTAAATAAATGGGAAATCAAATATTTTGGGTAGAAAATATATTTTGGCCAATTCCAAACAACATTAATGGCAAAATATATCTAATTTTTGTGCATAAATCAAATGGAGAAGATTGATACAATATTTGCCAAATATGGTAACTTATGAATCAAGAATAAAGTGAATTTTCTCAAACATGGCAAAGTTGGATTTAGTGATCATTGGGCTTCAAATTCTTGACCTAATACAAGCCTATAAGTATCTGAAGCTGTGCACATGAATAGGGGTTGGAACATTCTGGTCAGAGGCAGAGCATCAAGAACCAAATTTCTCCAAGAAAACTCAATTTCGGTTTAGTAAATTGGAGAGGTTTCAAAGGGATTAGAGCATTGCAATACGTTTGAGGGATCACTCTGAAGCTATCTGGATACTTACTCCGCATCAACACCCCCAGATTACTCTCCAACTAACCGAGGTATGTCCTTTTAAAGTTATGGTCGATTAGGATAATTCATGCGCATCCATAGCAAATTGGTTGAATATTCTGGTTATTCTTGGTCTCCTTGATGTTTCTGGTTGTTTTAATTATGGTTTGTATGTTTAAATTATGAATTGCCATTGTTACACGAATTAGGGTTCTTGGGGTCAAATTGGGGCTTTGTCGTTAGAAGTAAAATTAGGTCACAATAGGAGCATGGTTAGGTTCGTGTAAGGGAGACGGAGAGATCTGATAGGTCGCGCCATGTTTATATGTTGGGATGTGCAAATCGTTATTTTCTAGGTTTGGTTGCTATGAACAATTTCGTAGCAAAGTCGTAGCTAATCTTTGCAGGTTTTGCAGTTCTGTTGGGGACGATGATGAGCTGGCATCATGGGGTTCGTCAATTTTGAATCGCGCGCGCGTTTTTCATTTAGGGGTATTTGTCCTTCGTATATTGTTTAGAGCGCGTATATATTTCAGATGGCAAACTTGGCTCAGTTGGTAAAGGGGTAACGTGTGTGTGTCAAAGGACGAGGGTTCGATCCCTCGCTCCTAGATTATATTTTTTATGAAGCATTAGTTCAGTGATCCTGTGTACCACAGTCTATGCGCCCTATTATAAGTCCCCAAATCTGAGCCATAGAACCACTAGCCACATAGATCCAACGCACCTGGGACCTGATGTCTATAACATAAACCCTCAAAGCTGCCACACTGAATCTAAATCCTAATTAACATAAATAATTTTAATTATTTATTTTGGTTTTAATTGAAATATCTTTTTTAATATATATTAATTATATAATAATTATTTTTTAATAAAATAAATATATAATGATTATATTAAGAATTTTAATTTGTTGTTCGTGCTGATTAAATCGATTAATCGCTATGGTCAACAATAATTTTAATTAGAATGCTATTTAATTAAAATACAAATTAAATTATATTCGATTAAATGGTTGCAACTATCTTATTAGTTGTGATGATTAATCCTTTCTTTTTTTCTAACTTCAAATTTGTTATTCTTTTTAATCGAATCAATCGATTGCGAGGGGTAACAATGCAAATCAATTCATAAAATTATTAAAAAAATATTATAATTCATTATTAGTGATAATCGAATCAATCGATTAGAATTGGTAATGATACAACTATTAATCTGTTAACTATGGTAATTGAATCAATCGATTATCACGGTTAATAGTACAAATCAAAATCAGGGTTGTACGCCCAAATCTAAAAAAAAAAACACTTTTCAAACCTTTCAAAACCACAAATTTCAAACATACGGATTTCCATCCTCATTCAGAACTACGACAGGCCAGTCAAAAAGCCTTCAAACCATTCAAACTCTAACTCTAAGGGTGTACAACCTTTCCCCGAACTACGTAGACTCTGATCCTCCCTAAGGAGGTACGTAGGCACTTGGCAACAAGGCGAGTCCCCCTCTTCCAAACACTAATCATGTTCGAATAATTAGCCTTTAACTCTATTTACTGTCTGTCATCTTTCTTTATCTTTTGCCACAAACCCTGATCATTAAAATGCAAACCATAGGAAAGGGTTGAGGGTGCCTAACACCTTCCCTCGACCTGAATATAGTATCTTACCCTGATCTCTTAACTGCGCGAGGTTTCCTATTCGCCTTGGTAGAATAGGTGGCGACTCTAAAAGCTTAATCTTTAGGGCAGGTTGCTACAGCCCCCAACAAAAAAAATTGCTCCAATCTCTAGCCTATAAATAGAGGTTCCTTCCCTCATATTTTAACATCTTGAATCGTGAGCTTTATATCTCACTCTTCACTCTCTAAAAATATTTTTTCACTTTCTCTTACTTAGAAATTTAGTTGTAGTGCTTTCGAAAAAGATCTTTTGCAAGTGAAGCATTTGTGTAATATTGAAAGGGTAGTATTGCAAATTAACCAAGGAATACTTTTACCTTGGTTGAACAATATATCTAATTAAGGATTGGTTATTTGGGTTAGAAGCTAAACCCTTTACAAATTTTGGTTTGGAGATTTAGTTACTAAGTCACTGGTTTGCTTCCAAGGCTAAGCCTACTAAAAAGATTCCATCTAATCAAGATCAACCCGATATTAAAATCTCAAGTTGGTTTTTGGTTATCCTATGTAAAATCTCTATTCGGTTCGTAAGCTCATCTCAGTTAAAAGCTTGCTAAGGTTGGAGATAATCATCGTATAAAATCTCAAAGGTTTGTGGTCAGCCCGTCAAAACCCCGATTCGGTTTGTGAGTTCAACCCAGATTAAAATCTCACCTAAATATGAGATTAACCCGTGTAAAATCTTGGTTAAAAACATGAGGACTAACCACTTCAATACATCGTTTGAATGAAGACTCACCTCTACTCTCTTTGTCTCTCATTTTGTTGGAAGTCAGCCAAAACCTTTATTTTCCTTGTATAATGGGGTTCGAGAGTTCAACCTACTAAAAGCTCTTAAGTCTCTTGGATACTTTCAAGATCAAACTTTGGGGATAGGACTAAGTTTTCTCGAGTGAATTTGTATAATTTCCTGTGTCTTCTCACTTCCCTTAACTTTTACTTTCTGCAATTTAAATTTCCATTGCTTAATTATTAAACGCTTAAAAAAATTTTAACACTGAAATTGATCCTACAATTTTTTTAAACTCAAACTTTTCTAAAACACGCAATTCACCCCCTCTTATGTGGGGAAAAACAAAAGTCTTAGCTTGCAAAAAGAATGAAAAATTGTGTTAAGGATCAAGATGACATTTATATAGTAAAACAGAAAGATTAAATCAACAGTTCAAAAGGAAAGAAAATGGAAAGATTTAAAACAACGATTAAGATTAGCCTCGAAAATTCAAATTACATTTTAGTGCACTCAAGTATCTTAGATGGAAGCGTCACACCCTAGCCTACACTACGCCAAATATAAGCTGTAGCAGCGCAGCTACTAAAGCGCTTTTAGCAAAAGCGCTCTCGTATGGTTCGCTAAAAACAAAATTAATAAACAAGGGAAAATGATGCAAAAAAAGCGCTCTGGTAGGGGGGGGGGGGTATGAGAGCGCTTTCAAAAAGCGCTCTGGTAGGGGGGGTATGAGAGCGCTTTTAAAAAGCGCTCTGGTAGGGGGGGTATGAGCGCTTTTAAAAGCGCTCTTATAGGGTGGGTGCTACGAAAGCGCTTTTGGGATAAAAGCGCTCTGGTAGGGGGTGTTATTAAAGCGCTTTTGAAAAGCGCTCTGGTAGCCCATTTAAAAAATTATATTTTACAAACACACGCGTTTTGTTTCAGATCCAAAACACGCGAACCTTCTTCTTCCTTTCGTTGCTCCGTCTTCAAACTCCCTCCCTCCAGCAACCGTCTCCTCTCCGTCGTGACTCCCTCACTGCCGCCGTCCTCACTCCCTCTCCAGCCTTCAACCGACTCCGCCGCCGCCTTCCTCACTCCATCTCCAGCCTTCAACCGTCTCTTCTCTGTTCAGGTTAGGGTTTAACTAGTAAGCGCTTCTCTCTCTCTCACTCTCTCTAGATTTTCTTTCTCTCTCCGAAACTTGATCCAATTTTCCTCCATATTCGTCTTCTCTCATATCTGTATTGAACCGCAACAATGAAACTGCAATATTCATTACAGTTTTTCAGGATCTACATTTTTCATGTTTATACTTTTGATTTTCGTGCTTTTTGGTTTTGGTGATGAAATTGAAGTTCTGATTCGTTTGATCTGTGTTTTTCTGGTTCGTTAGGGTTTATTTGAATGGGGAGAGGAAATATCGTGATAAGGATGATTGATAATTCTATGAGTAGGCAAGTTACGTTTTCGAAGCGGAGAAACAGTTTGTTGAAGAAGGCGAAGCAGCTTGGAATTTTGTGTGATGTTGATGTAGGAGTTATAATCTTCTCCAGCACTGTACAACTCTATGATTTTTCAGGAATCCAGTTGGTCCAAAGATGCAAGTTAATGGTAGAGGGCATGCGAGAATGATAGACCTACAAGGGCTCCATGTAAGTGAAGCAATTCACGTGCTGAAACATGAACTGGGTGTGCTAAGAGGCACAACCAGAGCTACAGAGCAGCGTTTGCAGGTTTAATTTTCTTTTCTGCTATATCTGTTTCATCAACTTTTACATGATTCAAGATTTTCTATATGTAGTTAGTAATAATCACGTTTTTCTATTGTAGGTTGAGCTTCAAACAGTGGATGGACTGGTAAAGGATAGAACACAATGTGCCCCTGCCGATTATGTTCCACAGAATATGAATCAAGTAATTGTACCTCGAAATCTTCTGTGGCAGGATCCTTCGGGGTACAGTTACTTGATTCATATTCTGTGACACAATACAACATAGCTCAGGTGACTACTGGTTCTCCACTAAAGCATCAATACAACATAGCTCCAGATAATACAGGAAGCGTACATTGGTTGCATAAGAACTCGGAAGTTGTTTCCCATTTAGTTGTTTTGGTTTAGAAATATGTGAATTGGTTTAGTTGTTTGGTTTAGAAATATGTATATATGTATTTTGATTTACATTAATGGTATATAATATAATACTTTTTTTGTATATAATCGATATCGATTATAATGGTATATATCGATTAGAAATGATAAATTATAGGTTCATGAAAAAATACTGCCAAAAAATAGTAAATTACAGGTTCTGAAATATTGCTGCCAAAAGTGCAGGTTTAGAAATAATAAAAAAATTATAAAAATAATAGACACCTACAAAAGCGCTTTTCCAGAAAAAGCGCTCTCATAGGCCACCCTACGAGAGCGCTTTTTCCAGGAAAGCGCTCTTATAGGGGGGGTCTACCAAAGCGCTTTCAAAAGCGCTTTTGTTACCTACGCCAGCGCTTTTAAGCGCTTTTAAAGCCCAAAAAAAGCGCTTTTAAAGCCCACGTGTGTTGTAGTGCTAGAAACCTGAAGCTACATGTTAGAAAGGTCATGCAAAACGTCTCTATAATGAGACTAACATTTAATGTACCTGTTTCATAAGCTCCTAATGTCATCTCCCAAGCCTTTACCCTTCCCCGTGTAATGTAACCGACCTAGTTTTCTGCAAAGATTTCTCATTTGTTATGCCATGACAAGCTTTGGGGACAACTGTTATGGATTGCCTGTAAGGCCTATTAAAGGAAAGGTCCAATTGCCACATCGAGATCATCCAATCCAAGTCATGAAAGTTCAAGGCATTCTAGTTTTGTTGTTTGATATAATCAGATGGGTTCCCTCGATTCTCGGGGTAAAAGAAGGGGTTTCTTCAACCACTCATCATATAGTGTGTGTTTGTTTCAAGGTTTATAGAAATATTCCTTGGAATGATATTCTTATGATTATTATTCCTAGGAATATTATTCCAACTCACGTGTTTGGTAGATGAACTTATTCCCATAAAAATATTATGTTTTCACCATTTAATCCTTGGAATAATGAAAAGTTATTGGTAGTTGAACTTATTCCCATAAAAATATTATGTTTTCACCATTTAATCCTTGGAATAAAAATAGAAGAATCATGTATAAATAAGATTCCAAGAAATAAAAAATACCTTGGAATAATTTTTTTTAAACTTGAATCAAACATGAAAATATAGGATTCCCATAATCATATTTCCAAAAATATTTTTTAAGCCTTGAAACAAACACACCCTTATATACATCACCGCGTGAAATATGATTTTTATTATAATTCACTTACTCATTTTTGGATTCATTAATAAATTTTACTGTTAAAATGTTAACCTCACAAATCCACTCCACAATGTCACATTAGAGACCTGCACCACCGCGCTGAGAGTCCACTTCATCAATTTATAAATAATTATGGCCATGAAAGGAACAAATAATCTTTTCAGGTTGCTTTATCAATAATTAAGCTAGCACTAGGTATTCAATCCAGTTAGTCAAAGAAAAAACAAGCACTATTCATGAAATTCCAAACATGAAATAAAGGCAATACTAAAAAACTTGCACGATAGTCATTATCCTAACACAAAAGAAAGTTAGTCCAATATGATCCACCTCACAAACTTGAAAAGAGAATAAAGGTGAAATGATAAGAAGATAATAATATAACAAGTCACATATTCTTTGAATTCCTTTTCTCCCTTTGTTGTATTGTATAGTACCACACGACTATATAAATAAATAAATAAAAAAGAACCAATAGAAAGGACTCATATTTAATTGGTTGAACATGATTTGTTTTCATTTTCAATGTTGTTGTTTTGCTTTTTCCATATTGTTTTAGCATTACTAGCGGTAGCATGTACGTTTCCTTTACCTTTTGTAGCCACCATTGAAAAGTAGCACAAGCAGGCTATCCTAAAGCAGTTTCTGTGTGTTTGGTTTGGGCACCAATCTCATCCATCTTCCTACGTTGTTTATTTGTCAATCAAGGAATTCAACGTTGAAAACTTTTATGTACATTCTCTGCATGCAATTCAATGGTGGATCCATCCTTTTGACACACTAGACATCAACTTGTGTTGGTAAAGGAATTAATGCGTCTATTGCTTCAAATATTGGTACTCATTTACATGTTACACCAAACACTATAGTGCTAGGCTTCGGTCATTCAATTGCTTCTATTATAAATATTGTGGTTAAGTCCATAAATTCTATTGTTTGTATAGGAAGTCAATATATGAAAGTATGTCAAAGTTACTCATACGGTTCCTTAATTTAATTTTGGATGGCGATTTAGTTTTTCTTTTTTATTTGTGTGAGAAAAGTGATTTTTATTAATTTAATTATTACTATATGTAAGTAATATTTAATATCACAGTACTAACATCTAATTATAAATTATAAAGTAAATATTTGTCCACTTATTTTAATAAAAATATTATATTTGTAAACCCATCAATTATGCCTTCAAAGCTAGAATGGATGTCTCGGCCACAATCCATACAGTTTGCAAACCCATCTTCTCTTGCAAGAATCGCTTTAAGTCACTGATGTATCGAGCCATTTTCGGGCTCTCTGATTCTCCCAATTCATTAGCCTCAAAGAAACGCAGGAACTCAGTTGTGTATTCTGTTACAGTTCTCTTTCTTTGAACATGCTCAATATACATCTTATAGAATCGACTCATAATCTTTTGGTAAAAACCGCTCCATCATCAATTGTTTTATTCTTCGCTGAGACATGATCGACCTCTTTCTTTACCTCTGTCTCTAAACAACAAGTTTATCCTACCGGACACCAATAATACTCTTCAGCCTAATCGCCACCATCTTAACTTGCTTGTTCTCGGGGACGCCTAAACGTCGAAGAACATGTAGACGTCGATTTGCCAATCTAGAAACTCCTCCACTCAGGCTCGGCCATCCACAAGTGTAGTGTGCGTTACAGGTAGAGCTATCAAAATGGAGTCCAATTTTTTTTTATAATTAGATAAAAAATATTTAAAATAAATAAAAAATATTAAAAACATAAAATTTATATTACAAAAATTATAATTTAAATAATACTTAGAATTTTTTATTGTTTTGTTTGGTTAATATACAATTGTATTTCTTATGTGTTATTTTTAATTATTAAAACTAGTAACAAACTCGTGCATACGCACGGGTTCTGGTTTGGTACGCGCATAATATGTTTATTTTTAAATCAAAAATAAAATTTGAATCAAAATTTTTAGATCATAAATACCATTTTTCATATATAAAATATTTTCATCAGTAATAGATTTTTTCCCGTATACAAATATTATTTATGTTTAGGTATCATTTAAAAAAATATCTGGATCAATAATAAATTTTCGTATATCAAAATTAATAATAGATTTTTTTTCTGTATATCATTTTTTAATCAATTTTTTTTGGATCACAAATACCATTTTTCATATATAAAATATTTTGATCATTAATAGATTTTTCCCACATACAAATATTATTTATGTTTAGGTGTTGTTTACAAAAATATATGAATCAATTGTAAATTTTCTATATAAAAATATTTAGATCAATAATAGATTTTTCTCGTATACCTTTTTTAAATAAAATTTTTTTTGGATCATAAATATCATTTTTCATATATAAAAATATTTAAATCATTAATAGATTTTTTTCATATACAAATATTATTTATGTGTAGGTATCGTTTACATAAAAATATTTATATCAATAATATTTTTTTTTGTATATCTTTTTTTAATAAAAAAATTTTGAATCATAAATATCAATTTTCGTATATAAAAATATTTCGATCAATAATAGACCTCAAAAAAAAATTAAAAAAATTTAGACAAAATAGACCTCAAAAACAATAGAGTTTCCATAATAAATTGACAAATGACATTGAATAAAAAACTATTGAACAATTAAATTAATCATGGGTAAATTTGATCAAAGAAGAATCATTTTCTTGAATTCAACCATTTTCCTTTAAAATTTATTTTTCCATATACTTGATAGTGAACTTTAATCTCTAATATATATTTTATTATAATACCAATAAATTTGGAATGCACTTTTATGTTGTAACAGACATTATTAGAAATAATATATTTTATGATAAAATTTTCACTTCATTCAACAAAAAATCAAGGTATAATTTCAGAAAGCGTCATTTTTTTTTATAAAATAATATAATTAATTCCCTTGATTTTTAAATATAATCAAAGGAAAAACTAATTTAGGACATGCTTCGAATTCCAACAAATACGGTTTATGTTTTCATTTTTTTAAAAGTAGTGACAACATTGAAAAATTTATTCCTAAACATACTGTAAATTGCAAGCAATGTTGCTGTTTCATAATACAAGTCATTTTTTTGAATATTGCAACACACAAAGAAATTGATGAATGTAAAAAAATTGAAAAAGAAAATAATACATGTTAATTTTAATTTGTTATCATTCACCAATTTTTTGCAAGTAATATATTGCCTCGGTTCTTTTATAAAGTCGAGGAGAAAGTTCCTATTTTATTTTATTTTTTAAATAAAAAAGAAATAAGTTTTCCACTCTATAAATAAACCGAGGCGTATAGTTACTCAGCTAACCAACAACGAATTTATGTCCTGCATTGATGATAAAGTAACAATGCCCCAAGATATTGTCAACACATCAATCCACAATCAACCCTCTACTTCCAATAAGAACGCGAACACCACCACTATATATCTTGGGTGATATCTTGTGAAACTCAAACATTGATAATGAAAGTGTTTAACATGAAAACAATGACAACATTTGTTCCAAGGTTGAAAACAGATATCTGCGATGGATTGCAAGTGCAGAAAAAGTTTTGTTATAAAGTTGATGTTCTTACATAATATCTTATCTTTTTACTGAAATTTTATGTTATGTATCTAAACTTTTTTTATGTTGTATCGGAAATTGGATGCGTATAGAACCATTAAACTTGAAAAGAAATGGGTATGCAACAAAATTTGGATTTATTGGCGGAGCCAGGAATTTTAGACAGCCTGGGCAAAAACTTTACATCATTGATTATTCATATGTTTTAATTTTCACACCCTATTTTTACTAATTTTGCCCGTAATTTTGCCCCGATTTTGTCTAAAAATCGACTATTAAATTGGGAGAAGTACAAAGAAAATAGGGGTTGAGCCCGGGCGTCTGCCCGGGCTAGCTGGGCCTTGGCTCCGCCCCTGATTTATTCAAAGTGATGACGATGAATCAAGTTTGTCAAAAATTTGTACTTCTAGATTGAAACCATAACAATGTAACATAAGAAATTTTGAATTAAATATTCTGTATAAACAATGTAATTTAATATTCTGCGTTAAAAAAACTTTTTCTCTTCGGTTTTTGACAGAAATCGAGAAGTATGTGACTCTAGTTTTGAAAATATAAAATTGATGATGTAGTTGGAAATCGAATCAATGAACATTTAAACTATCTCATCGTTTTTTTAAAAATAGAGGGATAATGTGGGGAGTTTTAATGACGTCCCTCGTTACCTCGCCTTTGTAACTGGGGTAAAATTATCTTTGCGTCTGAGATAAAATGTGTTTTTTATACTAGTGAACCACGTTTTTAAGAATTAAATGTGAGACCCACATTAGATGGAAAGATAGATGTTGAATACTTTGTAAGTGAGAGAAATAATAAACACAATGCCTTAAAGTTTTGAGTTAAAATGTAATGTCTCTTTTACTTATCGCTCTTATTTCAATGTGATGATGCTTAGACTCTCTCATGACATAATAAAAACCTTAAATTTTAGAAATCATTTTCCAAAATACCTTGTTTAACCTTCACCTGAAAGTGTTCAACTTCAATTTTAAAGGTTCACAACTTTAATATTCAATTTTCAATTGAGTGAGCCTCTTCAAAGTATGAATGTCATTTTCCAAAATATAATTTTTTTTTTTAAATTTATGAGAAAAAATACTTCTTCAATTCTTGAATAATCTTCAATTTTCACTCATAAACACTCTCATACAAAGAATTATATTTTAGTCTAACTCACAAGAATCATTTAAAGAAGTTCTGATGAGAGAATTTTCAATTCAATATTTCTTGTTAATGAAAAACTAAGAAATTTGTGCTAAAAATAAAAGTGAAAATGAGTATGATTTATATAAAAAAAAACTACATGAAAATAATCAAATAATTGTGTTGACTAAGATTGTGTTTGTGTGGTGGATCAATCAGATATAACTTGATTTGATTCATTTTTTTATTAAACTTATTTAAATCGCACTTTAGAATAATTCGAATCATCTTCTACCGTGATGCGAAAATTAAGAACTATTATAGAAATTTATAATTTAGTAGTAGTTGGGTGATTTAAATCACATATAGCATGATTTAAATAACTAAATATACACTTACTTTTCTACCGTTAAAATAATTAAAATCAAACCAACTTATGATTTGAATCATTAAAATATAAATTACTCTATTTTAAAAATAAATAAATAAAAAAAACAAAACTTATTTTATTGTATTTTAAATTAGACCTAATTTCAATGTGCATTAAAACAATCCAAATTTATACTAAGAGAGACATACATTAACAAAGTGCATTAAAATTAAAATCAAAAAGCCTTTCAGTTTTATAGGAAAAAATGTATAAAAGCTCTGTATTATCATGTAACATTGTAATGTTGCTTTTTATTCAATAAAATGTATCCATCAAATCAAACATTACTTCAAATCTTCTCACTGAAAGATATTAAATCAAAAGCAAATACCATCATCATCTTACATGTGATATACAATATTAAATATCTTCAATAGATATTACAATCCCAAAAAAATTGTTCATAACAAAAGCATTATTAAACTCTTCATAAATACAAATACATACCATACATTCAATCAAAGAACATATAAACACTTTATTATTATTTTTCAAAAAGCAAATTAAGCCCAACCATGGGCTCCAAGTGGAAGGGCCCAATCCTCAACAAACTCTTGACTACTACCCACAATCCGATTAGACTGCGAACGAACACCGTTAACTCTCGGGCCTGGGCTTCTCGGAATCTGATAAGTAGCTGTTCCACCACCCGAGCTAGACGAGTCACAGCCCGATCCAATAACAGATCCTCCCTTCGTAGACGTGTTCCAGTAAGGCCCAGATGAAACCCTCTGCTTAAATGGGCCTTCAACTCTAACCTTAGCCTTAGCAGATTGAGTTGGGGCCATGTAACTAGGTCGACCCGGGCTTGGCGGTCTCTGATGGACCCTATTGAAAGCTGGACTTGCATCATGAAAATCTTGGCCCATTAAGCCCATATTGAAGTTGTTTCTACTTGGTGTTGCAACCATGTCCATTTCAACCGTTTTTTCAGACATGTTATCTGTTGTTGTTGATGTTGTGGAAGGTAGTGTCATGTAAGAGGTTTCACGTTGTCCTAAGTTTCTTGCATTGTAGGGTTGTGATGACATCCAACGCTCCAACCAATTCCAACCCCATTGGCCTTTTTCATTATCATTAGGATCATAGCTTCTCATATCAACATCTTCACCATTTTTATCTCTATGTAGTAGATGTTGCTTTTGCTGTTGCTACAAACAAAATGTTACACTATGTCACACTTTCATCATTAGGGCCGTTAATGGTCCAGTCCGTCAAAAAATCAAACTGAACTAAACCGAACTATAGTAAAAGGTCGCCCGAATGAAATCGTTTGAATTTAACTAGAAATGAGCTAAACCAAAGTTATTAGTTTAGTTTATTAGTTTGAAATTTCGAATCATATCAAATCGATTTTTACCAGACCAAATCATTTGCTAAATAATTGAGCCGTTATATTTTTTTGAACTTTTTAATAAAAAAATTTAAACTTTATTATTGGCATTTTTCATTTTTCAGGTCGGTTTAATTATCATTTAATTCGGTTCTAAAATATTTATGCAATATGATTCGGTAATTTTAACTTCAATTTGATTCCGTTAGGTGGTTTTTTTATATATATGTTTAAGAAACCATACCTGTTGATAATTGAAAGCATAGGCAAGAGCTCTTTCCCTCTTCATTGCAGCTTCATGTTTTTTCAAATCACCTTCTTTAGCTTTTTTGCTACTTTGACGTTTGTTATGATCCAAGCCATTATTATTACTAATCCCTGAAGACCTTCTCATAGGACTCATAGGCTTAGTAAAACTCTCCTGCTGTCTCACAAATTCTTCTTCTTCACAGTCATCCATTTCCTTCTCAACATTCTCGTGGCTCAATTGAAGTCGTCGCGCTCTCACTCGCGCCTGCACCCGTACCAACGCTTGCATACACCGCATTGTCATTTGAGCTTGCTTCCGCACGTTGTGTCCCCTCACCAACGCCTGCAGCCTCACTAACCCCTTCAATGCGCGCAAAGCACGTCGAGCCTATATATAGCATTGTTATTAATATCATCAGTCCATAAAGCATACCAGACTGAGATGCATAGAGTTAAGTCAAACAAATCTGTAACCAATTGACAGATAAACAGAAATTATAAGTATTCAATGAACAATAATTAGCTTTCATGGAACATGTACTCAATAGGACCCATTTTCCTTTATTAGCCCATACTCTCCCTATCTAGCCTTAGAAGTGAAATAGTACAAAACTTTTCACACAAGTTTATACATATATACATATACATATAACATGTGTATTTTTTGCTTTTTAGTAAAGACTTAGATGAGAATATAGGTTGCTTGGTAAATACTTGGCTTCAAATACAATCAACATAAAAAAAGTCTATAATATGGACAGGTAACAATAGTGCTGCAAGTTTATTGGCTACAATTTTAGAGTATATAATAATTTTAATGATATGATTATGATATAATGTAGAGTCTGCTATTATTAAGACATAATGTACAAGTTTGGTGGTAGGTGCTAAATTAAAGAGTCATAATAAACTAGTAACTTCAGATATTAACTTGTGATTTTAAGTTTTAAACGATATTTCAACCACCTCAAAAGCAAAAACAAAATTAAATAAGTGTTTATTGCATAAAAGTACTTATGTACATAATTTGAAATAAGCCAAACAAGTCCTTGATGTAAGATAGATAAGATGAGGTCTTACTAGGTATCCTCTGTAGTATGATTGAATGAATGTTGCTGCTCTTTCCTCCTTGTTATAGCGTCCATACCCGGCCAATCTTACGACTCTAGCAGCAGCTTGAGCAGCTGCTGTTGCAGCTGCTGAAGCTGCTGCGGTGGCTTCTGCAACAGCAATCGCGTGAGTTCTATCATCTCTCGCAGGAGTTGATGTTGTACTCCCCTCATTGGTTACATCATCAGGTGAACTCTCTGCTGGAAAATGCTCGAATGACACCTCCTCTGCCACTTCATTCCCCAATTTCTCTCGGTTTTCCTTCTGAAAAAATAATAACATACATTAACAATTTGGACCGCGCGAATCTGCGATTGAGACTATATAAAACATTAACAACTATTCCTTGAAAATGTGACTCTGACATAAGACCTTGATTATGACGATCTAACATGGTGAATGCAAGTTCATTGAACGATGTCACGAGTTAGGTAGTTGTATGAAAACTATGTGACACATAAACACGAACAAGAAAATTTGTTTGAAATATGTGTAGATATTTGGGGACCATGTACAATACAACATAATTACATACTGAATTTTGATTTAATGGTCCTATGATGAACAGAGAAAGAGCCAGAAGGTTACACCTAAAAGACAAAGATTACAGCAAGCAACAAATTACATTTTTTCACTTACTTTAAGGATGTTGTTTTAGCCTCTAATATGAACATGTTTTTCTAATAAATGAAAAAAAAAAAATTTGACATACAAAATTCATGTTGGAGAAAATCTACAATGAACTAATAACTCGGAGCATCAAAAGATCAGGACACCACTTAAACGTGGAGTTCTGATCTCGTGATAGTCCTTGTCATTAGTCTCTTGTTGTTTCTGATGCTCGACGGATTCCTCGATAACTTATCATCTTAGATCATACTAATGTAATGAAAATGAGAATAGATAACCTTTTTGTCTGGCTGCACCGGCGTGGAGACGGGCGCTGTCGTGTCTTTAGAAGATGAAGAAGACTTGAAAACTTTCTTGACAGAGGAAAACCAGCTTCCTCCTTTTCTTCCCATCAGCAACTAGGATCTGTTTCTCATCATCATCATGATCATGTATTACAATAACACCAATTCAACCATAAAAAAAACACCTTATGATAACAATTTGATTAAAGCTACTTTGAACAAACCTGATGAGAGAAATGTTGGTGGTGAATTTGGATATAAAGTTCAGAACATGTTGTGAATTTTTGTGATGAAGAATTGAGAGAGAAAAGAGAAGAGAGAGTGTGAGAAGAGTAAGTGCAAAGTATGCCGCGGAAGTGTGTTGGTATTATTTATCTAAGTCACGGATGTTGGACCTCATAGATAGAGTAGAGTTGTAGAACATATTATTATCATACGGTTGGACCCTCGTGGCTACTCTTATTATTTGGGTTCAATAAATATACATAACTAATTTTCTTTATAACCAATTAATCCGTTGCTTTTTTTAAAAATTAAAAATCAGTTTGAATTTCATTCGACTTTATAAAACCAAATTGTAAGATGCTAATGGTTGTCATTTATAATATTAATTATAAATATATCTTTAAATTATCTCTCATCTAATTTTAGATTATGTTTATACGATGTTAAAGTTAGTTGAATGTTTCTCGATTGATAGTCTATTGGAGTTTATCATAATCGTTAAGACCTTAGATTTAGTCAAAACATAGTAAAATTGGACAATTGGACTTTATGATATGTCTTGTGTTGATATCACCACTAATTACGCAAACATGATGCGTATTCGACAGAAGACCAAAGAAACATGGTAGAAAATAGATATTAAATCAAATGTGGAGTGTCATTGTCTCTGAGTAAAGGTAACATTCAAGCATTACATGTGTAAATAGTAGTTAAATGAGACAACATTTATATAGATCATAATATTGTGGTCAATAGGATAGTTTTCTCAAATTATTACTTGTAAATTATTTAAGACATCCAAACAATCGAGTTATTATACAAATTTTATCTCTTTACTTAACTTTATTTTTTTATGCATTTCATAGATTATTAGTTCGAGCTATCCAAGATATGTATGAAGGGGTATCGACTAGTGTTCATATGCATGGTGTAGAGACGGACGATTTTTCCATTACAATTGGTTAGCATCAAGGTTCACACCCCTAAGCCCTTTATCTTTCTACCTTAATTTTGGATGTACTCATGAAACACATACAAGAGTTCGCATCGAAATGCATGCTTTTGGAAGATGATATAGTCCTTCTTGGAGAGTTGAAGAAGGATTTAAATGAGAGGTTAAAAATCTAGACGAGCTTTAGAAACACATGGTTTACCTAAGCAGAAGTAAGACGGAGTATATGGAATGTAAGTTCAACAAAAGAAGAAGCATTTCTAACCTAGAGGTGAAATTTGGAGACCATATTATCCCTCTAGTCACACGGTTTAAATATCTTGGATATGTAATACAAAATGATGGGGAAATAGAAAGGGATGTAACCATTGAATTCAAGTTGGATGGTTGAAATGGAGTAAGGCATCAGATGTTTTATGTGAAGGAAGGGTACCATTCTATCTAAAGGAGAAGTTTTATAAAGCTACGGTAAGACTTGCAATTTTGTATGGAATGAAATGTTGGGCGGTTAAGGATCAACACAAGAATAAAGTAAGTGTAGCAGAGATGAGGATGTTGCGTTGGATGTGTGGTAAGACTCAAAATTATAAAATTAGAAATAAAAATATTAGAGTGAGTGTTGGGTTAGCTCTTATAGTAGAGAAGATAGTGGAAATAGACTTAGGTAGTTTGGGCATGTAGAAAGAAGACTTGTAGATTTTATAGTAAGGGGAGTAAAACAGATGGAGAGAAGACAAACAATTAGAGAAAGAGGAAGACCTAGAAAGACTATAAGAGAAGTTATTGAGAAAGATCTCGAGGTTTATGATTTGGATAGAAGCATGGTCATGGATAGAACATTATGGCGGAAATTGATCCATGTGGTTGATCCCGCCTAGTGGGATAAGACTTAGTTGTTGTTGTTATTGTTATTATCATAGATTATTAGTTTGACATACTCACACATTATACTTAACGCTTTCTAGAGTAGTTAAATTAAAAGATGTTGATCTCATTGGACTTATGGATGAGAAAAGTGTCTTTCTCAATAGGTACTTGAATGTGGATACTGAAGGTCTTCCTTGTACTAACATGGTAAAGAAAGCTCAAGAAAATGATCATGTACTGAATATGAATGACAACATTGATAATGGTGTATGTGATTATGAAGAATCTATCTCCGTGAATAATGGACTTCGTGTGGGGTTTGTACAACATCTTATCACACAACATATGATAAACATCTTGCTCAACAAGTTGCTTCCAATCAGATCTTTCAATTGATCACTTTAGCAAAACCTTGGACTAAAAAAATCTTCTTAGAAATAAACACAATCACGCTCATATTTCTTCATGAAATCTAGCTAACCGACTGAGGCCAGATGCTGTAACACATGCTGGAACATCTTGTTCCCCGTGTTGCCTCTGCACAAAATACATCTTGTACATATGTTGTTTTACCATATGCAACCAATAAAAAGGAACAAAAATCTCCCCTTTTTACAAATTTTGGCTAAAACAACTTACAGGATGTGATCTTTAAAAACTACCACAAATAGCATACCATATCAACCAATGGAACAAAAAGAGCAAATAGCAGCAGAAGAAGTATCACATAAGTAAGGTGGTTACCACACATCAAGAGACCAAATCATTAGTCCCTCCCTTTTTTTCCCAAATTTGGCAAAGGTATAGAAAGAACCACAAAAAGAGCAGTAAGCTCCAGGATCCAGAACAAAAGCTTGACAAGAATTGTAGCCAACTAGACCAACAAGTAGAGTAAAAGCAACACAAACCAGTAGCATAGGCAGAGGTCAAAAGGTTTTCTACACGCATCAATGCACCATAATAGTCAGTCAAGCAATGACAATGTTAATCATGCATGAATAAACAGTTAGTAGTTAAGTCATAATTAGTAACAGATACTTCTAACACAAAGATCAACTCACACTAATGAGGGCTAGATGTCAGGCCAGATGCTTTAGCATGTGTGCACTTACAAAACCAAAACAGTTAGTACTAAGCACATCACTTAGTATCATTCACACCAGAGTCGGAAGCATAAATCACCGCCACACCGCACAGTCAGTAGACGAAACATACTACCCTACACAGCAAAATAATGGAGGCAACAACAGGTTAAAGAAAAAACTCTAAAATTTCTTTATCAAAAACTAGATTAGATTCATCAACTAGTACACAAATGTTGGACATAATGTCTAAGACATCTTACCCACCCAACAACTTATAACTGAAACTCAGCAACCCATGAGGAATTCCATCGTTCTTAACCTCAATCTCCTTCAACAACCTGGGGTAACAAGCTCCAGCTTTCAGCATTGTCTTCAATAACTAAGCTACATACTTCCATTATACTATTAAGTGTTTCAACATAATGTTCTTCTTCATACTCACTTGCAATTTCTTCTTATTTCTCAATTATTTGTCTTGGATATAATATTGTTAATAAAGGAAACCTTGTTTGTGTCTGATTAATTAATAAATGAAAACTTCACACATTTTCCTTTATAATACACCATTCTATACTCCTGGATGCCTTCAACATTACATTCGATGAGTTCCTTGACCAACTTTTCATATCAATGACCAACATCAGTTGCAGTCTTCATTAACGCAACGACTTTCTATAACTCCATAATTTCCTTACAGTCAAGAGCTTCTTTACCTAGATCTCTTACACCAGAAATCCTTCTTTGGACAACATACTTCTAACCTTGAACACTTATTTCATAATGAAATGAAACATTATCCATGCGAGTAGATAAGACATACACAATAATTCTCTTCCCATCAACCTTTCTTCTTATGTTGGATACAATGTCCAGGACACCATCTTTATTATTTGTCTCAGGGCCACTTGTTTTAATAAGCTTTATATTCACTTCAGAATGAACAAGGGCAACATGTTCATCATTCCCTTGAGTTGGAAACTCAATCACCAACATGCCATAGATGTTGTCTGGCACATCCTAGTTGACATCTTCATTACCAATTACCATCTTTGGGGACATCTTTGAGCATTTAGTTACTCCACAAGAATTGGGATCAACTACTTTCAGCATATATACCTTAGGAATCAAAGGTGTTGTTCTTCATTTGCTTCACTTGAGTATGTGTTTGTTTTAAAATAGTACAATAATCGACTAGTTAACTAGCAAGGACATTCATTTATTTAATACAGTACTGAAATCAAATTTACAATAAACTATCACTTTATGCTTGAGTCAATAGTTTCGTTCATGCACTATTCACTTCAAAATTTATACAGTTTATTGTAAATTTCTTTACAATTAAAAACTTCAACAAAAAAAAACATCAAAATCTTAATTATAAAGAAAGAATAATAAGGGGGCTTAATTTTTTATTAAAGAGTAGAGAATGCATAAGTGTCACAATTGTAATACTTTAAGTGCAAAAATACAATTATACCTTCAATGAATGATTAATGAAAGCCCCATTCTATCCCATCTTTGCAACACAGACTGATATGAATTGTTCATCTACGACTTTTCAGTAATCTTTAAGCTAAAACTTAACCTAACATTAAGTTATGATAACACCTTATTTGCCTCTCTTTTTCTCCTAACACCAACGACTTTTAGCTTAAATCTTTATTAGTTTATAGGTATATTCACTAAATAATAATTCATGTTTTTTATTTTTAATTTGGTAATATACTTTTAATTAGAAGGATCAAGTTATTTTATTTCAATAAAGTATAAGTGATTTCTATAAAGATCTTATTATTTTACGGTGTGTTTTTTTCTCGTGATTTTGTTGTTGACGGCAAAATCACAAACTTTTTTACTAAATTTTTTTATTTACTTGTAATTGATTTTTTTTTTTAAAACAAACAATAGAGTAAATTCAAAACACACGCTCATTCATTTATTGATTATCACACTTGATTTTGTAGGATTGAAGTTTTTAAAAGAAATTTGGTTTAATTACAACTTTAGTTTCCCTAATTGATTTTTTTTTCTTGATTTTGATCCTCTATTTTAAAAATTACTATTTTAGTCACTTTTTTAAATTTTATGTGCAATTTTTGTCAACTTATTTTACTTTTTATGCAAAATTAATTTTTATTTTTGTCTCTTTTTCAACATAAAATTCAATAGGAGGACTAAAATTGTGGTTTTAAAAATGAAGGGACCAAAATTAAAAAAAAATAAAATAAAATAAAGGAATCGAAGTTTTTAAGCCAAAAATTGTGGTTATGATTTTGTTATTAGAGATAGGACTTATACGGAACAATTTTTATTAGTTTTTATTTATTTTAATGTGTATTGGTTTATAAGTGATTATTTCTTCTTCTTTTTTGGGCATGGTAAGTCCCATTCTTTGTTGACATCTATTTTACTATTTTGAATGTTAAGACTTCTTTCCTTTATTATTGAGAATTAATTAAGAATTTTAACTATAAAGTTTTGTTTGCGAGTTTGAAGGAGAGAGGATGAGAAGACTTTCGAAAACGATTTTTTAGAAAAAGATAAAAAATATTTGACATTTTTTTAAAAAGTGATTTTGTGTAGAATGATAAAATAGTGTTTATCATTACAATATTTTTAATTTTTAGAAAATTATAACAACATAAAAAATATTTGAAAAATTTATGTAAGCCCTACAAAATCCTCCTTCAATATAAATTTCAAGTTCCTCCAAATTAGGGGTTTTTTTGTGTTATGAATAAAAACTAAACCTCCAAAACCCTCTCAACCAAAACCTTTCTATTTTTTTCAACTAATCCTTCATATTTTTCAAAACAATCCCCTCCTTTTTCCTCTGAACTCGCAAACAGACCCTAAGTGCTTTGCTTCGTAGTCTCCAACCAAAAAGAAGAAACAACACCTCCTTCAGATACACATTTTGGAAAACATCTCCTCTAGACATTCTGAAAAGCATCTCCTTCAAATACACATTCTGGGAAGTATCTCCTCCAGATATTCTGAAACTCTCCTTCATATACACATTCTGGAAAACATCTCCTCCAGATATTCTGAAAAGCATCTCCTTCAAATACACATTCTGGAAAACATCTCTTCCAGATATTCTGAAAAGCATCTCCTCCAAATATTCTGAAACTCTCCTTCAGATATATATTCTGGAAAACGTCCTCCAGATATTCTAAAAAGCATCTCTTTTGGATGGCATCTATAAGCCCATCTCCGACAATACTCTATCAACTCACTGGATGGAATCTTTAAGCTCATCCAAGCAACCAACAACACTGCTTCCTGCACCGGCTAGTGCAAATTTCAGGGCACTTACGTGTTCAATTATCTTCCACCTTCAGATCATGATAGGCGAGCAAGCCAATCTACTTTTTCAGGTTTAAGAAAATTGACTAGGGGCAGTTGTTGCACCCTCAAATTTTCCCTCACATCTTCAAGACAATTTGTCTCAAGAGATCTCCTCAAGCTCATAGGATCACTGGTTTCTCAAGACTACACAAGGTTTGAGTGTACACACCCTCCTCCTAAGCAATAAGCCTCCAATTAGAGTTTTGGTTTCTCTCAAGGAAGTGGAACCTCCAAGGCCTCAAGTGGACTTCATAGTGCTTCATATGTCTCAGAATACCTCCATGCCAAGTTTCAAGCCTCATAGTGCAAGATTTCCTAGTCAATTGCTCAAATGATCAACAGTCGATTGTGTTGGACCCAAAAGTCAATTATGGCCAATATACAGTCAAATTTCAAGATTTATGGTCAACATCAAGGTCTTGAGGTCACATTCATCATTTGATCAAGGGTTGATCATGATTCATCAAGAAAACCTCAAAGCTCATCAAAAGTCAAAGTTACTAAATTAGGGTTTTCTTAAGCAAAGTCAATTGAACTTTGACCAGGCATAACTTTCACATGCTTCATCAGAAATTTCCCAACCAAAGTTCATCTTGAAGGAAATTCAATTATATACAACTTTGTCACACTAAAGGCAAGGCCAAAAATGCCTCATTTGAGAGACATAGGTCAAAACATTACAGGTCATCTTGAAAGTCAACAAAGACACATCTTTTGTCAAAGCAATTTACATGAAGATAAAAGCTCCAAATGGGAAAATGGCCAACAAGAGGTTGTAGTAGACATCTTGAGGTTTCTAAAAATCTCAATAACACTTTCATATGATAAGAATTGACCAAGTTATGGTTGGTGCAAGTTGGACAATTTTTGAAGAATGCATGAAAACCTAATTGAGCAATTTTGAGTTTTTTGACTAATTGGCCCAACTTTTGGATTCCAAACATGATCATGACCTAAATAAGGACCTCTAAACCCATCTTCATATTTGTGTCACCTTTATTTATATTTATTTGGATTTTATTTAATTAAAATCTAAATAAATTAAGTAAAATACAAAAATAAAAGAATTAAGTTGCATGGCTTTGGTTTTGATCAAATAAAGGCCCAAAGAACACCTTGAGGTCCAAGAAATTTGTTGGTACATGTTATGAAGAGAGATTATCCAAAATTAGGAAGAAATCATATAATTTTCAATCAAATTTTTATCTCTCCAATTACATGATATCCAAGCCCATGAATTAACCTAATCTCTCCTCCTATATATACTCAACATCATCAGAGGCAAAGACGCGAAGGCTTGGCGAGAGAATAGGATTTCAAAAGAGAATTTTCTTTCAAAACTAGGGTACAATCAAAAATTTGTTCCAACAAGTTTCAATCACTTCCAAGCGTTCCATCATCATCCTGAAGTTCCCAGGAGTTTATACCAATCATCCTTGAAGCCTGAGGCATCCCAAATCGTCTCCTCCAACTCTCACCTTTTCTATTAGAAACCCCTCTTAATTAGCCTTAATATTAGAATCCTTTTCGCAGCAATGGTGCAGCCTTCACAAATCATGCCATAATTTTCTATAGAGAATTTCGTATAGAATCCGAAGCTTAGAGAATTACCTGAATCGGAGTTGTGAGTAGAAAGTTATGGCATGATTTGTGAAGGCTGCACCATTGCTGCGAAAATATAAGTGATGAGGATGAACATAAGCTTCCGTTACTCTATTTCCACTATAATATCTGATTTGGGATAGTCTAACACCAAACAATGTCTTAAGTTCATGCAATGAAGACTAAAGTCCAATATACCCTCCAACCAAGTCATATTTACCAATGTGCCACGTAGTCACATTCTAACTATACCCTTTGATTCTAACCATTCCAAATAAAACCTTCTCTTAACAATTCTTAATGATGCTCAATGGTATATTGACACTTATTAGTCATTAGGTTTCACAAATTATCCATGCTTTGAGAAATAGAGATGTTATATATATATATATATATATATATATATATATATATATATATATATATATATATATATATATATATATAGGGACGTATCAAATGAGAACTTTGGTTATTATAAGAATGAGAACTTTTAATAACAACTGTACGATTTAAAATCAATGCTCAGATATGCATTTATGTGATATGTATTTAAATCAGAATATGTGTATTAATTATTGGCTTTTAAAATTTGAGTGAAATTTGAGGCATGATTTTAAATCGTAAGGTTATTATTAAAAGTTCTTAGTTCTCATAATAACCAAAGTTCTCATTTGATACGTCTCCTATATATATATATATATATATATATATATATATATATATATATATATATATATATATATATATATATATATATATATATATATATATATATATATATATATATATATATATATATATATATATATGGGAAAAAATTTCTACTCATCTAAATACGAGAAAAATATTTTTCTTATAAATTAATTTAAATATCTAAATATAGGAAAAAATATATGTCTCTTAAAAATTAATTTAAAATAATTTTAAATTAATGAGGCTTAAATGCAGTTTTAGTCCTCTAAGTTTTTCAATTGTTTGATTTTGGCCCCTCAGGTTTCAATTGCTTGATTTTGATCTTCAAGATTTTTAATTGCTTGATTCTGACCCTACAAGTTTCAATTGTTTGATTTTGACCCCTAAAGTTTGTCAATTGCTTGATTTTGGGAAAGTGTGTTATACATTTTTTATGTAATCATTTCAATTTTATATGATATTAATGACAAATGTTATTTTTAAATTAATGAAATAATCTAATTTTTTTTGTAAATGGTAAAAAAAATTATCCAAATATTTTTATAAATAATGTAAAAAAAATAATATTACATATTGAAAAATATTACTCTCTCCGTTCCTTTTTAAGTGTCGTTTTAGATGAATTTTTTTGTTCCTATTTAAGTGTCGTTTTATAATTTAATGTTATAATTTGTCATTTATACTCTTATTTTATCAATAACTCCACCTCAAATTTTTCAATTAGTTATTGGAAAAAGAGAGTGAATGATTTAATTTATTTGGAAAGAGAAAAATAAATAAGGGTATAATAGGAAAACTAACTCTAATAATCCATTATCTTGGTTGAAGAGCTTTTTGCTAAAACGACACTTAAAAAGGAACGGAGGAAGTAATTTTTACCAAATATTTTTATATATCGATAAATATTATTTATGATGCATATATAAATCAAAATATTTTTTTTAAAAAATAATAAACTTTTTTGGTAAACCAATATTATTTTTCTTTTTTCACATTCTTATTATATTTTAAAAACAAATGCGCGCAAGACACCAGTACTCGTGCGAACCTACAAATTATTATATTTTTTGTACAATTAAAGAAAATAACAATAAATATATTTAAAATAATGTATGAATCCAAACACGAGAAAAATGTGTTGATATTTTAATTATTTATGTTACTAATTTTTTATTTTAAAATTATTTTTAATTTAAGATACAATACTTTTTAAGAAAATATATGAAAAATTAAAATATATATTATTGATGTAAAACAATTTTGGTAAAACAATTTTGTTTTAATTTTAAAAATATGTATCTTTTAAAAATAATTAACTACTTTGGTAAAAAAACTTAGTTTTTCTTATTTACATTTTTATTATATTTTTAAAACAAAAGCGTGCGGACCACAACAGTACCCGTGCGAACGCACGGGTATCCTACTAGTTAATTAAATGTAGTTAGTGAACACGACGACATGTCTAAAAAAAAGCCAAGAACAATTAAAAATCAAAACTAAAAAAAGCATGACTAAACAGTGTAGAAGAAAATTAAAAAAAGGTGAAAAATCTTCTTATCATTGGTTCTTCTTGGATGTAAAAAATTAATATTTTCTGCACAATTCAAAAAAATATTGATAAGAAAAAGTAAAAGATAGATGAGAGCTAAAATGAAGTTAGAAAGGGAAAAAGAGAATATGAGTCAACAATAAAAAATAAAATAAAAAGTTTATCAATCTTTTTGAAGTGAGTAGAAAAAACATATATGTTCTGAAACACGAGAAGAATTTGTTATTTTTTAATTATTTATGTATCTAATAGTTCTATTTTAAAATTATTTTTAATTTAAGATACAATTTTTTAAAGAAAATATATAAAAAATTGAAATATATATTATTGATGTAAAATAATTTTGGTAAAACAGTTGTGTTTTTATTTTAAAAATATGCTTTTCTTTTAATAATAAAAAACTATTTTGGTAAAATAATTTTATTTTGGCTAAATTGCAGTTTTTGTCCCCCTATTTTGTCTGATTCACGAATTTAGTCCCCCTATTTTAAGTTCAAACAGTTTTGGTCCCCCAATTTTATATTTAAACAGTTTAATCCCCTCTCATGTTTTTTCAAAGAAAATCGATGAGATTTTTAATTTTTTAACTCATATTTTTATCTATGAAATTCAATAATAAGTTTATATACAATGATTTGTCATGTTTTACAAGTAATTTGTCATTTAAAAAGTAAAAATATCGTCAATTTTTGCTTTTAGTCCCTATAAAAAATATATTGACTTTTAGTCCCTATAAAATTACTTTTGCACTCACTTTTGGTCCCTCTTCAGGGACTAAAACTGAGTGCAAAAGTAATTTTATAGGGACTAAAAATCAATATTTTTTTATAGGGACTAAAAGTCATTTTGGGTAATTTTATAGGGACTAAAAACATATTTAACCCTTAATTTTAAGTGAAAAAGTATGAAAGGGGGACCAAAATTGTTCAAATCTAAAATAGGAGGACCAAAACTGTTTAAATTTAAAATAAATGGACCAATTTCGTGAATCCGAAAAAATAAGGGGACCAAAACTGTATTTAAGCCTTTTATTTTTTATTAATATTTTTATTATATTTTGAAAATTAAAGCACGCGTACCACCTTTGTACTCGTGCTAATGCACGTGTTATTATATTTTTTGTACAACTAAAAAAATTAAAGTAAATATATTTAGAAAAATGTATGAATTCAAACACACAATAAATGTGTTTAATTTATTTATTTATATTGCTAATATTTTTTATTTTAAAATTATTTTTAATTTAAGATACAATATTTTCTAAGATAATATATGGAAATTTGAAATATATATTATTGATGCAAAATAATTTTGGTAAAACAATTCTATGATTATTTTAAAATTATTTCTTTCTTTTAAAAATAACAAACTACTTTGGTAAAACAATTTTGTTTTTCTTATTTTGGTTAGGCAATTTTGTCTTTTTCCATTTGATTTTTCTTATTATTTTTTTATATTTTGAAAACAAAAGCGTCTGTACCACATCTGTACTAGTGCGAACGCACGCGTAATATACCAGTATCGTGTAAACGCATGGATAACTATCCCAAAATTCGTGCAAACACACGGATTATTATATTTTTTTGTACAATTAAAGAAAAATAAAAGAAAAAATAATGTATTAATCCAAACATGATATAAATCTTTTGTTTTTTTTAATTATTTATTTATCTAATATTTTTATTTTAAAATTATTTACAGTTTAAGATAATACATGGAAAATTGAAATATATATTATTGATGTTAAGAATTTTTGGTAAAATCATTATGTTTTTAATTTTGTTTTTCTTGTTAACATTTTAATTATATTTTGAAAATAAGGCGTGCGTACCACACCATTATCTGTGCGGATGCACGAGTATTTCACTAGTAAATAAATAAAAAAAATAGACGGGCAAGCCCGTCGCCCACCAACCTGCCACGTTAACAGGACGGGCTATATTTTTATGTCCATTTTTATTTGGCGGGATAAAGGTGGGGCATGGTGGGGCAGACGCCACGTTTTGCCACCCCTACACCACATTGCTTGATCGGTGCAACACAATTTGTCCAAGCTTGCTATTTTTTTTTCTTAGACCATTTTAGTAGTGGTTCATACTAAACGTCACCTTTTTTTTTTACCTCGAATATCACATTCAAGCCGTCATGGTAACTTTCTACACATGCATATTGCATTCAAGTCATCACTATAGCTTTCAACTTACGTGTATCGTATTCAAGTTACCACAACAGTTTTTAACACACATATATTGCATTCAAGTAGGGATGGCAACGGGGCAGGTCGGGGACGGTTATTACCTCCCCCAAACCCAAACCCGAATCCCCAAACAATTTCCGTTCCCCGCCCCAAACCCAAACCGGGATAGAGAATTAAAACCCAAACCCGACCCAAACGGATTCGGGTTGGGTTCGGTTATCCCCGCCCCACCACCATCTATTTAGTGAAATCAATTTTTTTAATAAAAATACTTATTTTTTCCAAAATTAAATTACTTTATAAATAATAAAATAAAACAATTTCAAAAAAATTCATACATACATTTCAAATATTTTAAATAATAAATACAAATCAAAATCTCAAAACTTTTGTCACGTATTTAGTATTCTAAATTATCAAAAATATATAATAATATACACAATAAAATAAACGGGGCGGGTTCGGGGTGGGTACTATTGTTCCCGTTACCCGGCCCATCCCCATATTTTGTAACTGGGGAAAACCCAAACCCAAACCCAAATCCAGTCAAAGTAGATTTTTTCCGCAGGTACGGGTTTTGTTGCCATGTCTACATTCATGTCATCACAGTAACTTTCAACCTACGCGTATTGCATTCAAGTCATCACTGTAGCTTTCAACCCAATATATTTCAATAAATGGTGAATTCTTAATTTGTTAATAAATTGAAGACAAAATTCTATACATATTAATTTTCCAATTCATTGATAAATTCTATATGAATTCATCGCTTAATTTCTTACCTTTTAGTCCACTTTATACAATGCACCGTTTCATTTATATTTTTTAGACCCAATCCCGTATCTTGAACTAACCCTAAAATCTATAAATGAAAGGAGAGAACCACCGCTCTAACATCATCTCAATTCATTCATTTTGAAGGTTTGGTGATTTGTGAATCTATAAGTGAAATAAAATATTTATTGTTAACGTTTTGATTGATTGGACTTAATACTGCAAAAAGTCCATCTATCACGTCTCTCTTATTTTCCAGCCACCATAGACACAAAATTGAAGAAATTAAGGTTATTTCTTCGGTCCTATTCACTTAAGTTTTCTATTGAACTATAAAATCAATATTTTTCATTTTTTATTTTTTAATATATTATGTATCAAAAGAAAAATATAGTTCGATCTATGAAACCATCGTAAAATTTTGATTTTTTTTCTTCGATTTTTGTGTGGATCTATTCAACTCTTAACAATTTTTCTTTGTAGTATTGGTAGAAAAAGAATTGGTTAATTTCTAGATCTTCTAAATTATAATTTCTTTTACAAAATATTTTTCACTTTTATTTTTGAATCTATTATGTATCAAAAGAAGAATATGGCCCAACATGCGAAAGTATAATTTTAACTATTTTTTTTGTGATCTATTCATCTCTTTAAAAAAAATCTTTGCATTATTAGTAGAAATAGAATTGATTAATTCTAGATCTATTAGATTATATATATATTTTTTACAGAATATCAAATGATTATAAAGTGAATGAAATAATTTGTTTGGATACATTTGGTTTCTTCAACAATTTTTAAAATTGCTAATTTATTTCTTCATAAATTATATCTATATTTTAATAAAAAAATATTTTATGAGTTCTTAAATCTCAATTATGAAAGAAAAAAAATTAGAAAAAAGTCCGGAATAGATGGATTTTGAGGTAAATGTCAAAAATATCCCCAAACTTTTGATAGTATATCATTAGAATGGATTGGAGTAGTAAGTAAGTGTACAGGATCATGCAATTTACATTTCTCAAACAACCTATCCACGTGTTACTTTTTTACTGGCCAGAAAATACTCCAATCATTTTACTGGTTATTATTATTACTACAGTTTTTTAATTTTTTAGTTACACATGTTTTTTTACTTAATTGCTATTATTGGTTGTAGCGAGAAATACTATGACCATAGTTTGCGGTTCTTTTTTTAGTATTAAACAGCTTTTTCTTTAATTCATTTTTCCACTTTATCATTTTTCTTATTATCTTCCGAAAGGTCACGCTATTTTTACTTTGTTTTTACCCTTTCTCCTCACTCACTCTCAAACACGCGAACCCACTCACTATCAAGCTTAACTCTCAACGTTCCTTTCACCTTCACTCCACAAAACAAAACCCTTTCAAAAACCCTTTCGTTTTCTTCCGTAGTTCTAACCGCATAAGCGCTTTTCATAATCACTTCTACGGCGCCAAAACCACTCAAAACTTCCATTTCCGATTTCGTTTTCGTTCCTTGTTCTACACGGAACAGCAGGAGCTTACGAAATCATACTCGTTCATTGCGATCTTCTTCTGATTAGTCACTGTTACATGCATATTGTAAGCTTAAATCAACGTACATTTCGCACTTCGCTCTCGTTTTTAACTTTTGTGATATCTGAAACGTGTTAACTAAGTTTCCATTTATAGGTATCTGATTTTGAAATCAAAATCGCTTTTAAGTTTTATTTTCGAATAATCGCTTACTTCTGAAATCTACTTGTAGGTTTTTGTTTTGTTTGGAGTGGAAATAGAATTAGTGTTGAAGTTGTGTTGTTGTTGTTTCTGTTTTATAGAGTGGAGGCATGGAAAGGGCAATGGTTGTTACGAACCCTAAGAAGAGGAAGCTGGCGATAACCGAAGACGATGACGATGATATTGGAATACGAAAAAGAGTGTTCAGGTTCAAGGTTTTGTTGCCGAATGGAACCAGTGTGGAATTGAAAGTGCCGAGTGCGGAAAATGAAATGCATGTTGGGGAGTTCGTTGGATTAGTTCGAAAAAAGTATTTGGAACTTAAGAGTAAATTTGAATGGATGAAGAAGAAAAGGGATATAAATTGGAAGGGAAGTGGTTTGTATCTCGAGGATGCTGGGGATAACAAGATCAGAAATGTTATTGAATTCAAAAATTTCGCGCCTCGCAAGTGCCATATTTTGCGCCTTAATGTACGTATATAACACACTGGTTATGCCTCCTTCTGTTTATGTTATTGTGTGTCGGTGTTTCGTTAATCCAATTTTGAGTCTGGTAGTATTATTTCTTTGCTTTGTTGCTGAAGAAGCTTTGGTATTTGTTTTCATTGTTTGTGTTTCTTTTCACTCAGGATGGGAGTAGCGATGTTGCTCATACCTTTGAGGTAGGAATCTCTCTTGTTTATCTGCCCCTGTCAGCTATATTGTTAAACAATAGGATACCGTTGTCGTATTTCTTATTATTTTGCTATCTGTATGAAATGCAGAATATGTGGGACTTAACACCGGATATAGATTTGCTGCTGGAGCTTCCTGAAGAATATGATTTTGAAGCGGCTATTGCTGACTTGATTGTGAGCTCACTAACAAAACAGACTATAAACTCAGTTTTTTATGAAAGTTTTGCACATATCAACACTAACACTGTTATTCATATATTATCAGGATAATGCTTTGCAAGCTGTGTGGTCCAACGGGAAAAATAATCGGAAGCTAGTTAGGTATAGTTGCATATGATATGAATGTGATAATGATAAGTTGTATAGTTTCTAATGATTAATAGATGCCATCATTTTTGACTCAAACTATCTTCAACTATTTCTGATCATAATAAATGTATTAAAATACATAGTTGATTTTTATAATCTATAATGTTTGCTTGGTGGTTTCTTAGACCGGTGCAATCAATTCTCACTTGTTCATGTGACTTTTTCTGTTTTGCAGAGTAAATGTTACTGACGAGAAGATTTCAATTTTCGACAGTGGTACTGGAATGGATGACTCCGATGAGAATTCACTAGTAAAATGGTATCTATCTGTTTTTAGATTATTTCATGATCTTTTCGAAGTTGCGAAGTACATTCTGATATTCTGTTATTTGAATTAAATACACTTACTTTTAGAAGCCTTTTGAACTTTTTATTATTTAAAATCTAGGCAAGTGCAGATTTGTTGATCAGCTGATTTCAGCCTTTTCTCTTTTTGACTCAATTTCATTGCATGTGATTCCTTAGTTTCTATCACAATATGTCACTTTCTTGCTTAATGATCTTTGGCATATCAATTTGAACTCTTTTTCTATGTTGATGGCCAGAGAGATTCAAAGTTAGGTGTCATGATCAAAATTTCAGTAAAAAGTTTTGTTTTTTCAACTTAATCAAGCTTAATATCTAATAAAATGGATAGACTGAAATTGATTGTACTGCTCATAGATAGTAATAGGCGATATAGTTTTCAATTGGAAGAGTCTAACTATGTTTTGCAGATTTTGTTGGTTATCTGTGTTAAATTTATCAGATATACCTTCATTTTATTAAAAGCAAAGTCTGTAGAACTAGAAGTTGTAGTACGGTGTTTGGTTTGAGAAAACATTTTTGACAAGAATCCCACCTTATGTTCATTTTGTTTTTATATTTCTTGCCGTGTTCTCCATTTCACCTTTGTTGTTTTATAAGTATCTGCTAGTTCAAACATGAAAACTTTCTCAAGACCAAAAACAAGTCCTAAAATTTCATTTAAGCTAAAACATTATAGTGTTTTTTCTAAACTATACCTAGTTTCAAATATTGCTAGCTTTTGTTATGAATAAATGAGTATTTGTCTTTACTGCAATTGACTTTTAAATTTTAAAATATTAAATCACACCTTCAGTGACTTTCAATCTATTTGTACCATTGCCTTTTAAGATTTTGTTTGCATATTCCACCGTTTCTCTTTGTGGATTTCTTATCTCTTGCACAGGGGAAAGATGGGCGCTTCTATTCACAGATTATCGAAATCATTGGCTATTGGGGGAAACCCCCCATACTTATTGGTATTCTTCATTTTGTCCTCTTTCACCCTTTAATCTTTGTTGTAACATGCTTTAATAGGACAGACATTTGGACGAAAAAATATCTTTATGCTATAATTGCATACCTTCATTGAACACTATTTCTTATTTTTTGCTGACAATGTTCAGATAGGACAAACATTTTAAGCTAGAAGAGCATACCTGCATAAATAATATATCGGTGACCAGAAGCATTTCCTTTATCTACACTTCTGGTCAAAATTGTTCTGTGATGCTTATCATGCATAAAGAAACATCCAAATGTTAATCATTGGGACTGGGATCGGGATTGGGATTGATTACTCTTTTATACATTTTAATTTATTGTTTGCTTTGTTGTGTTGATTGTGCTGTGCAGCCTTACTTTGGGATGTTTGGATACGGAGGACCTGTAGCATCTATGCACCTGGGGAGGTATGATTGTTTTTAAGATAAATATCTTTCTGTTTTCTTCTGTTCAAGTACATCTCTTTATCACTCCCTCTCTTATTTTTTCTATTCTCACATTACAGGCGTACTCGTGTTTCGTCCAAAACAAAACAAGTAAAGAAAGTCTACACGTTACTTCTTCAGAGAGAAGCTTTGTTAAGTAGATCTCATCCTGAAGCCACATGGAAGGTATTAGTGTTTCCCTAACAATGCAATGGCTTTAATACATACTTTTTCGTCGTATTTTAATGTTCTCAACTGATAGTATAATTTTCTTTTCATTTAGACCAATGGTGGCATAAGAGACCCCCTAAAGGATGAAATTAGTAATTCTGATGGCAGTTTTACAAAGGTATGCATCTCTCGTCTTTGGCCTATTCTTGTTTGTTTTCAGCAGCATTGCGGAATGGAAGATGAAGGAATTTAATGGAGGGAAGGAAAGCAATGGGAGTGAAAATAAATATCCTAAATGTTATGGTTGGAGTGGAGAGGAGGGAAAGGGAAAATAAAATCTAGGTTATTTATTATTATACCCTTCCGGAGAAAGTTGAAGAAAGGAAACATATGAAATTCATTAAGTAGTTTTGGTAATAAAGAGTGGGATGACATATGTAAGGATGAAATTGAACATAAGATTTGGTACTTTTGCAGGTTGATATTATAGAGCCAAAAGAAAAAGGTGTTGATATTAACAATCTCCGGTGCCGCCTCAAGGACATATATTTCCCCTACATTCAGGTTAAAACATGCCTGTGAATTGAATCAATTTAACAAATGAGATTGTTTCATATGTTCATTTTCCTTTTAATATTGTCAATATAAAAATTAGCATTTATCATTATTATGATTTACATAGGCAGTGTATGCCCATTAAATTCATATCTTATCTACTGCTGTTTATTGTCGTATTGCTGCTTATTGTAATTAATAGTTTTAGTGCTTACCAAAAAAAAAAATTAATAGTTTTAGTCTTTTTATGTTTTTCTTCCCTTTGATCATTTTCTTTTTCCCAACTATATTTGAGTTTGTTTCTTGTGCTCAAAACTATTAGACTGAAATTGTCTGGAAGAACTATATTTTCTTACAAATCTATATTTGGATGTATGTTTCCATTTCCACAAATGGCATAACCAGAATAGTTGAGAATATTCTGGAAAGAAGAAATGGAACAAAATTAAATATACCCTTATATAGAAAATTAATGTGGTAACTGAGTGGAGCTTCATTATCCTTGTTTTAAGAAGTATACATTTGGATAGAATTGATATAATATTTTACATCTAAGTAACCCCTATAATTGTTCTTTTAATTGTTGTCACTATCATTTATAGTTTTACCAAACTAAACTTTAACTGCCAAAAGATTTTAAGACTAGCCATTACATAGTTTTCTCACAAACATTTCCCTGTAAATGATGAAGCTCCATTTAAGAGATTTCATAATAAGTCATAATTTATGAGGGAACTGTCACAGCAATCCATCATAATGTTCTAAATCTTAGTACATTCAGTTTTTATGCAACAGAAAGTTGGTCACAAGCCTCTGAAACATTATTGTTCCTTGGCTTAATACTGTTGTCACTTCATTGAAAATATGCCTTTTAATTTGTTTCATTCATGCAGAATGATGACTTGTCTGCCAGAGGGAAGACTATTACACCAATTGAGTTTCAGGTTCTTGCTCCAGCATTACCTTCACTTAGCTTATTGATACTATTTTGGATTAATCTGGTAGCATATTTGTGTCAAGTACTCAATGAATGTTAGAACTAGGAACTACACTCAACTCTTCAAGGTGCTTGTATAATGTAATTCTGTTATACATGTTCAGTTAGTTTAATTATTGCCGAGTTGGCATAAGTGTCACGTCTCAGGTATTACAGAAACTTCTAGGTTATATTGTTGCTTTGTACACTTTGGTTTGGTTTTTTGCTTAGTAGATTAGATTAAGATATGTAATTGAATTTCTGAATCTTGATGGCGGATTCTCTTGTTCTTTTGATGGCTGGCCGCAGACTCCTTGCTTTGCGCTGCACTAAAATTTATAGTTGTCACTCTCAATATTTTAAAGAAAAATTGTAATTTGTGTTCCATGAAAGGGTTACTTGATGTCGCATAACTGCATATAAAAAGATTGTAACAAGTTTGGTTCTTTTATAGATCAACGGTGTTGATCTGACAGAGATTCAGGGTGGGGAGGTCGCAACTACCAATTTGCATTCTTGCAATGGTCCTGAATTTGTTCTGCAGCTTCATCTGTCAATTAAAGATGACCATGATGGTATGTTCGTGAATTATAGTTCTATCTAGCAATGTATCGTTTGAAATAAGCTAAATGATTTCTTTTTATCAGTATGTCTAACATTATACAGCTTAACCATTTCACCTGATTAACTGTAAAGAAATGCGGGCATTGAGTTCTAATTGAATAACCATATTTTAGGCACAAGAGGATTCAATGAAGCAAATGCTCGCCTTAGATTTGTATATTTCCCTTTCACAGAGGTAACAAAAATAAATAGCCTGTAGTATTGGATTTCGTCTATCTTGGATCTCATAATCAAAACCAATCAAATGAATTCTTACATTATTGCAGGGAAAGGAGAGTATTGAGAAGATTTTGGAAAAATTAACGGCCGATGGTTATATTATAAGAGAAAACTTCCAAGATTTTAGCCGGGTCTCCATTAGGCGGCTTGGCCGTCTCCTTCCAGATGCTCGTTGGGTAAACTTCAAACCTTTTCTCTGAACTTGTTGATAAATTATTGAAATTAATATTATTTTTTAAATGGTTAATAAATAATATAAATATATTTTTGATAGAAAACTCATAAACATGTTCTTTAATGTAGTTTTATTTTTGTTAACATAAAATCAGTCATGAATAGCCTCAGAATTTGGGTTGGGCCTAACTCAACCCTGCAAAACCGACTTGTAGGATAAAGATTACTCCCACCCCTTCAAAGCCAACACAATTAAGGTGTGTGGACGATGCGAGAAGCCCAACAATAGATCTAGGATAGACTCTAAGACCATCTTAGAATTTGGATTGGGCCTAACTCATCCCTACAAAACCGGCTTGTAGAGTGAGGATTGCCCCCACTTATAAACGCAACACATACCATATCTCTAATCAATCTCTAATCAATGTGGGGCTAAATCCAACCCTTCAAAGCCAACATAATTAAAGTGATGGGTGCTGTAATTAAGGCAAGCCAAAGTGCCGCAATTATGGCAACTAGGGGCGGACTGCAAGTAAGGCCGAAAGTCCAACAAATACTAAAACTTTCAACCATATTTCTTTCAATTAACTTATTAGTTTGTTTTGAAGTCGATTGAGTTTTTAGTTATATATGCCTAATTGATGGAAAATCATCTTTTAGAGGTTGCTGATCAGTTACAATTCTTTTTGGCCAGACTTTCCTTCCTTTTATGGACTTTAGGAACAAAAGACTAAGTGGCAGTAGAGGAAGCATACTGAAGAGATGTTCGCTGAGGGTTAAATGCTTTGTTGGTATGTAGTAACCATATGTTACCTTACGTTCTCCTATTTTTTATGATTCTTTGGTTGCTCATCTAAGTCCGACTTTCTAATTTGCAGAAACTGATGCTGGTTTTAAGCCAACCCAGTCAAAGGTTAGGCTTTCAATAGTTCAAAATATTTGTAAATAAATTGTGTACCCTTCTCTACGGTGACCTTTTTTCTGTTGAACATTGTTGTGATAATTTACTTGCTTAAAAAAATCATATTGGCTACAATTACATATTATACCGTGCACATATAAAGATACATCATGTATGTTCCATTAATCCTTCCAAGAAAATACAAGTGCTCGTGCTTTTTCATATTTGTGTATACATGTATACTCCTATTAAGTACGAAACCATGGGAAAGTTGAGAAACAGTATAACTGGATATAAATCTAATGAGCCTGCTATGTGTCTAGTATGATTGGCTAATATACAAAATGATATTGTTTTGTCTTTTAATTTTTTCTTAATTTAAGGATAATCAAAAGAATAATGCCTTTTCAGACGGATTTAGCTCACCACAATCATTTCACTGTTGCTTTGAAGAATTTGGGAAGTAAAATTTCAGACAAAGAGACCGGTATTTTCTGCTTCTAAATTCTCATCACAATGTTTCAAGTTAAATTCTCATGACTGTTTTTTTCTGCTTATTAAATACTCAAATTCTCATGACTGGTTTTTTCAGCTTATTAAATACTCAAAATTACTCAACTTATCTCTTATTTACAATCAGCAGCTGTTTCTGTTGAAATTAGCACGGGTACAAAAATGGTAACTCCTGCGCAGCTCGAAAAGGAGTACCAAGAGTGGATAATAAAAATGCACAATCAATATGATGAAGAAGCTGATGCCACTGCAGAGGATAACCCTGTTATAATTGTCAGTCCACCAAACAAGAAAGCACTTGGCATTTCTAAAGAGGGTATGACTGCTAAATTTTGATGGCAATTACTTCTATTTATGATTGTTGCTTGTGGCAGTTCAAACCAGTGTTTTGTAGAAAATTCTCATGTATACTAGCAAAGGAATAAATGAACCTGGCTAATCCTCTGATATGTGAATTTATGATATGGATATTTGAACAGTTGCTCTAGACTAGTCTCATGTAATAAATATGTATATATTTGCTGCTATTTGAATCTTCCATTTTGTGATTCTATTTTCTTGCTAATATGAAGTCGTCAGAGTTCACCATATTCTAAAAAGAAAGGAAAAATCATGGACTCATGGACAGAGAATTAAAGTGTTAAAAGGAGCATGTCCTGGGATTTCAAACAACGTTTATGCAACCATAGATTGCTTTTTGCTTGAAGGATTTGAAGGAGATCCGGGTGGTAAGATTCCTGAATGTAGCACATAAAGTAAAGCATTAACCTTTCCTATTTGTTTTAATAATATAGAATGAAATATAATGCAATGGCTGTTCCGTCTCATATCTCTCAAATTCAAGGTTAATGAAAAGTCGAGTATTGAACAAAATGTATTAAAACAGTCCAAATTAGAGAATGTATTATGTTGATCTTATTGCTTTTAAATTTAATGGTAAAGTTAACGTTAACGTGTGCTTGTTTAAATAGAAAAAAAAAAAGGGAATAACTTTGTTAAAAAGTGACATGTATAAGCTTTTTTTGACCAGTGAGATAAGCTTGTTCTGCCAAGTGACCATTCTCAATGTTTTTATTTTTTTTGTTAATAGGAGAAGCTCGGATTATGTGCAGGTTCGTTGTACATACTTTTACAAAATTGTGCCTTTCAAAAATCATATAAACCTTCTAAAATTGTTTTATTCACTGTCATTTACTTGCATATAAAGGCCAATAGATATCCCTGCTGAGAAGGGGTGTTATCTCGACGACAATGAGGTAGACCCCACATTGAATGTTGGTAGCTCATTGTCTTTACCTATAACAGTTATCGATACAGAAAAGGTTCGTTGATTAAATTTTGTTGTATATTTGTTTTACACGGTTGAAAAACTTTAAGATTTCTAACTTCTAAACAATACGTAACAGCTTGTAACTGTTGGAGATGTTGAATGGGAGAATCGACTTAATAAGATACAACAGAAATCTCCTGCTTGTTTTGACACACCGAACCCAAACCGTTATAAACGACAGCAAGTTGGGGAGGTAAGTATTTTATCAGTTCCATTTTATATCTGTCTCGTCAATTAATTATACTTTCAATGATGAGGTGAGATACAGATTTGGTTGCAATACTTTTGTGATTAAAGAAAGTGAAATAATAGAAATTAAAATGTAATATGCCAAGAAAATTTTCATTTATATTTATATTTAAGAGGAGTGAAACTCTCTTTTTAACAGTCATTTTCTTATTAGTTGAAATTTATGTTAGTCTCGCCATTTTATATGAAACATGTTTTTGGAAGTTTGGGATCCACATCTATTTTATCCAATAAAAAAATGAATATTGAACACAGAGTGTTTCTTATACTCTTACATTCAAACAATAAAAAAACTTACATTTAATTATTTAACAAATAGCTCTTATATTCAAACAATAAAAAAACTTACATTTAATTATTTAACAAATAGCTTGAGAATTTCATCCACTTATGCTCAACCCGAGGAAAAAAATCATGAGAAACTGAAGAACTAAAATTTGAAGGACATTTTCACAATCTTCATACACATAGTCAATTTAATCTCATTCTACTTGCAATAGCCATCTTTTCTCTATAACTCCGTATTCATGTTGTATTGTAAGTTGTAGTTTGCCTTTGTAAATTATTTTTCGGGCGTCATGCAATGCAACATGGTGCCTTGTTGGTTTTGTCTGTTAGGTGGACTCAATCAGTAAAAGTTTTGACAAGAGGGTGACAGGGATACCTTCTCATGGTGCCCAGAAGTACGAACTTCTAACTGATGATCAAAGTAAAAGTTTTGACAAGAGGGTGACAGGGAAACCTTCTCATGGTGCCGAGAAGTACGCACTTCTAACTGATGATCAAAGTAAAAGTTTTGACAAGAGGGTGACAGGGAAACCTTCTCATTGTGCTGAGAAGTACGAACTTCTAACTGATGATCAAAGTCCAGAGCTAGAAGTAAGGTATGATTGCTAAAGATGTTTGTTGAAGAATATGTAATATACTAAAACACGACTTTCCTTTACAAAGTTTTTATTATTATTTTTTTCTTTTGTTTATTTCCCGGGCATATCTTTTTTAACTGTTGGAATATTGTGTGTAATTATAACTTGTATTTCTACTTCTGATCAAGAATGTTTACTTTGGTATGCCATTTGTCAACAAATTATTTGTTATGCAGGGCTGGTTATAACTTTCCAACCTTATCCATTGCATATTATGACATCCATGGTAATCGAGTACCATTTCAAACAACTCCGGATGTGGCTATCCAACTTCAGGCAGCTGAGAACTTGTACTTCGAAGTACATGGAATGAAGATTGGACTTTCAACTGATAATATGATTTTAAAAATCATGGTATGCATGTTGTGTACTTTTGGGTCTTGTTGATTGAAATAAATTAACTATTGCATTGTTTTGGAATGATTGATACAGGATGCAATGGTTACAAGTAATGAATTGGACAAGATAAGACCCAGCTATAGAACTACTTTGATTATTACTTCAAAACAATTTCCATTGTCACTAACCGTTCCATGTCGAGGTGCTTTTGATTGATATTTGTCTTTTAATTCATTAGGAAATAAATTAGTTTTCAGTGTTGTTTATTCTTTATGCTTGTTATTTGTTTTGTACTCAGTTTTTCCTAGTTATCCCAAACATGTTATACTGAAGCCTGAGATAAGAGAAGACCAACTACTTCCAGGTTTCATTTGCAAGGAGTTAATGTTGGAGGTATCTCAAAGTTGCATATGTTGGTTGATGTACATTTTGTCTTTGTGTGATTCATTTGTTTTAGTTCATTCTTTTATGGGTGCTATGACCTAAAAGCAACATTATATGGGACGGTTGTTTTTGGTAATTAAGTTCCATAATAAAAATGTCCGAAAAAGTTTAAAATGATAGATCAATGCTACAGCATCTGAGTTCTGTAAACGTTTCAATATACAAAGTGATTAGACAATGGATAGTCAAATATTTCAAGGTTTATATGCTGGGTTGGATCTGTGAATACTTTGCAAATTTGTGTTTCTAACGTTATACCAGAGTAAGTTTCTAGGTGACGTATTTGTTTGTATTTCTTTCATCCAGATGTTTGATACATATAGAAACCATGTGTCTGAAGGCATGAAGGTTGATATTGTTGTGGCTGGATTTGAAATGCTAAATCATTGCAGTACTTCATACAAGGTAACACTTTTTCTACAAACTCTACTCTAGTATACTGTGATAAATGTTTTGCATGGATGATTATTCTAAGACAAACAAATATATAGGTAGGTAAATGTCAGTATATCCTCGTATCAATATAGGCATGTGCTTTTATTTCCCTGTTTTTTCCTCATATGCTAAATGAAAATTCTGATCTACAGGTGGATGATAAAGGAAAAATTAATCTTAGTGGTCTGCTAAAGTTAACTGCAGGTTACGGAGAAATTGGTAAGTTGTTGTTAAATTAAATATGATATTACATATATGTATGTATCCACTAGTTTATACTCTTAAACTTCAAACTGTTCTATGTCGATGTAGCTTGCAATTTTTGAGGTTATGGACACAGTGCCATTAGTAGTTAATTATTTAAATTTACCTATGGTTGCAAATTAAAACGTTCTTATATCTTCTTTCCATATATCTAATTTGTTTGGTTAATGATGCAGCATCCATATCTGTTGTTTTTCAAAATACAAGTATTTTCAAGCAAGAGTTTTCAATTGCGCGAAGAAGCTTGAGAATTGCATCAAAGGTTTTTTTTTTATACGCATTTCTACAATTTATTTAATAAATGATATTTTATTTCATTGGACTTTAACAAACATTACATTAGAGAAGAGGATCGAAACTATAATTATTATTGTCAGATTCAAAAACAAAAGGTAAAAGAAGCGTTGAAAAGAATGAGTAACAGTAAGGCGGTTGAAACAAACAACATACCTATTGAAGTGTGGACAATTCTTGGAGATAGAGGCAGTGAGTGGCTCACCAAACTCTTTAACAAAATTATGAGGTTAAAGCAAATGCCAGATGAAGGGAGAAGAAGAAGAAGCACTTTAGTTCTAATCTATAAGAACAAAGGAGACTTGAGTTGAATCTGTGGTAAGCGTAGCAGATTCTTGAGTTGAATGCGTGGTAAGACTAGACAGGATAAGATTAGATATGATAACATTAGAGAGATTGTTGGGGTAACACCTATAGTAGAAAAGATGGTGGAAAATAGGTTTTAGTGGTTTTGACATGTAGAGAGAAGACTTGTATAGATTTTATTGTAAGGAGAGTAAATTATATGTAGATGAGTCAAACAACTAGAGGTAGAGGGAAGACATATACAAATTATAAGAGAAACTATTAAAAAAGATCACGAGATTAACAGGTTGGATAGAAGTATGATGTTGGATACAACATTATGACAATGGCAGAGTCTGATCCATTAGAGAGATTGTTGGGGTAACACCTATAGTAGAAAAGATGGTGGGAAATAGGCTTTAGTGATTTGACATGTAGAGAGAAGACTTGTAGATTTTATTGTAAGGATAGGAGATTATATGGAGATGAGTCAAACAACTTGAGGTAGAGGAAGACATAGACAAATTATAAAAGAAACTATTAAAAAGATCTCAAGATTAACGGATTGGATAGAAGCATGGTGTTGGATAGAACATTATGACAATGGCTGAGTTTGATCCATCTAGCCGACCCCACTCAGTGGGACAATGCTTGTTGTTGTTGTTGATTAAACTATAGTATATTTGCTTAAAATTTAACAGCTGTAACGTGTGCAATTTCAGGTGCCTGATATTTGTGCTGCTGGTGGTCAGCTAGAAAACATTGAATTTGAAGTTATCAATATTGATGGAGAAGTAGATACGAAAATTCATCACGATGATCAACATTGTCAGTTTCATATGCTTACAATTAAGTCAGACTTCTTCAGTGCAGAGGAATCTATACGGTACACTTTTAAGCATGGGCGCTGTACTATCCCTTCCATCAATGTTCCAGAAATTGAGGGGACTTTTAGTTTTGAAGCTTCTCATACACAATATGCTGGGCTATGTCGGGATGTAGAGGTTATATTTATTTATGTTTACCCTTAATATATATTTTGGCCTAGTTGTGAATTATAATTGGAGGGATTTGTCTGCAGGTTGAAGTTATCAGAATGTCCAATGTGAAAGATGCTACACAACTTCCCCCGGATAAGAACATTTTGCCCCCGCAGGAACTAACACCACTTTATCCTGAAAACAACTTAATGATCTCTATCTTAAATAATGATAGCAAGGTATCGGACGTGAATTATGTTATGTTTTGTTTGATTTTTGATTTTTGTCATACTTCAAAATTTCATGATAACAGCAAAATTATTAGGTGATTGCATGAGATTAAAATTACAGTAATGTTTTTCTAAAATGCTTTCACTTAAGAGATTGTCAACAATGAAACTGTGTTAGGTGATTGGTAAAGCAATTTCTTTTATTCATGTAGCATTGTACTTGATTTTGATTACAAAAAATTATCCGTCCATGGTTTATTATTTTTGCCTCAACTTGACTTTGTCTTGATGAACTTCTATGTAGAAACTTGAAAAGATTTTCCGACTTGGTGAGAAAATTAAGCAAGTAGAAGAATGTCTTGAAGATAGTTTGAAGCAAAAGGATGAGATTGAGAAAGATATGTTGATGCTGCAAGGTTCTCTCTCTCTCTCTCTCTCTCTCTCTCTCTCTCTCTCTCTCTCTCTCTCTCTCTCTCTCTCTCTCTCTCTCTCTCTCTCTCTCTATATATATATATATATATATATATATATATATATATATATATTCACACACATATAACATTTTGCATTTGATGTCTTTTTGTCTTATGAGATGTTATTATATCTGTTGACATAGTTGTGCTTGTGCATTTATGAATGCTAGTTTTAGTCTGTTACCACATTACATTATAATTAAAAGTTTACTGTAATTAATAAATGACATGTTTTGTTTATTGGGTGCACAGTGGAGGTAATGATGTTTTGTGGTTTATGTCTGTTTTTTATTTGGCAGATAATTTTCAACATTATCAGTTAGACTATGTGGACTCTAGGTTTACCAACACCAAAGAGGAAATGGCTACAAAAATTAAAAACATGGAAAATTCAGCAGCTTCTGTCCTATGCAGTCTGACTACAGACAAAAAGCAACGGAATATTTTCTTGGAAGATATAATTGGGGTTGTTGCCCTCCTTGGTTCCGTTCAGAGTCCTGAGCTTAGCAGGTGTGTCATATTTTTCTCTTTTCTCATCCCTTCAAACCAAAAATAAAATACTTGGAATAAAATTATTGGTTTTAAATTGTGATTGTAGTTGTAGCGAATGTTATTATGATGATTGTGGAAATTTCAAATAATGTTCTTTGCACTGAACATAATATTCCATCATTAACGAAATGTCCCCTGTATCACTTGTTCACTAACAAAACATCTTTTGAGGTTTATTGTGCTTCTGAACGAGTTTATCTTGATTTGTTTACAGAATTTTAGCTGAATATGTTGGTGAAGAAAAAATGCTGGGCGTTATTTGTAAATCTTTCAATACTGCAATTTCTCTAGAGAAGTATAAACATAATGGAGAAATCGATCATGAGCATGCTTTGCATGCTGAAGCAGCTGCTCTTGGAAAAGCTATAAGCAACCGTTTTTTTGTCATGTGTTTTGAAAATATAAGGTAATGCAGTATTTTAGGGGTCACCACAACCACAATTTTCATTATTATATAAATATGATTAATTAGAGATATTTTTTGTAGAAAAAATCATAGAACAAGGATTTATGGCTAGATGCTTTTCATTTTTTATTTTTGTCTAGAGAAGACATGACATCATGCATCCATTATTTTCATTGACAGGCCATACAATTCGATTGACAGGCCACACAATGGGTCCTGGCATGATAATAACTCTCAGAGGAAGCTATTCTTGCCTGATCCCAAGATGCCAAATGGGAAAACGCCAGCAGGCTTTATAGGTTATGCAGTTAATATGATTGATCTAGACACCCATCACCTGCAAACAAGGACAACTTCAGGGTACGGGCTTCGCGAAACCGTGCTCTTTAGCCTTTTCAAGAAGCTCCATGTTTATAAAACGCGAGAGAATATGGTGGATGCTCTTCCCTGTATAGAGGAGGGTGCTGTATCATTAGATGGTGGTATTATAAGAGAACATGGAACTCTTTCTCTTGGTTATGGGTATGTATTCTTTTCTTTTTTGTCTGTCAACGTGTGATGACTTCTAGTTTGTGCGTATTTAGTCTCAATTTTGCATGGATCTCATTGAACTTAGGGATGTTTTGTATAACTCATTATCTCATAACATAAACACAATATAAGCATTTGAAAGAGAAAATAGTTTATGATATGTGTTACCAAAGCAAGAGAAGTGAAAAAAAATATGAATTTGATTTTGCAAAGGTCTTTAAACTTTTATTTAGATCCAGTATGAAATCAGCCTTTAAATGTCTGACTTTTTACAAACCATGATACTTCCGCATTTCTTTGATTATGGTTTATGTGTATTATGCCTAGGTTTTTTAGTAGAAATTACTCATCTTACTACTACATTTTGTAGGATTCCTAGTATATGCTTTCCTTGTACATACAAGACGGACATTTCTCCAGAAGCTAAGGAAATCTTGACTCAGATTGAAGAAAAACAAGAACAGCTGCTGATCATTGAAGGAAATTTCAAAAAAGCAACTAAACATCACCAGAAGTATCTACAAAAATTTAAGGATAAAGAGAAGAAATATAATAATCTTATGGATACAATTAAGACCGAGAAATTCGAACAAAGACCTCTGGTAGACTAAGTTGTTTTCCATACTTTTGTTCATTGAACTTGGAGCTTTGGATAGTGTGCTGTCATGTTGAGTTTTCTGTGGCCGGTTTTCAATGACTTCAGAGCAACACAATCAGCTTTTTTTTATGAGCTAAAGGCATTTTGAAATTAAACTCAGATCAGTTGACAGATGTTCTATATGTCTGTTTCTTTTGTTGGATTAATGTTTATCGGATGCTTATAATTTTATCAAATAACAATATTGCAGCAATTTTTTGTTTTAAATCTTTAAACATAAAATGCCAAGTCTGAGTGCATGTTTGGTATTGGAGTGTCTTTTTTTGAAATCACCCTGAATCACCGTCATTGGAGGTTAAAGCCTCCGGCAGCTTCAGCCCCTCCAAGATTTTTAAAGTTCTTTTTGCACTTAATATTCAACAACACCAAACACATTTAAGACACATACACCCTTTACTTTAATCATACAGAGATAAATTCATAGGCTGATAAAAACATTTTTAAATAACTCAACATCCTTTAAGTGATTGCCTCTTTGTTTCTTAATGGTTTTTTATATTTTTATTAGTCAAATTTGTTCTTTTTTACGAACTGAATCCTTTAAAACATTTTGTAGAAAACAATATATCATTTCTAGTTTTGTCTTAGTAATCAATTTAAAAATAATCTTTTCTTGATACTTGTATATTCTCCAAACTTGATCTTTGTGAGAAAAAGTTCATCAACACTTTTTATAATCAATATTTCGTAATTTAATTCTAGACGTGTCAAATACTAATTATTATTAACTCTCCCAATTTTCTATTGTCTTCTTTCAAAGGTTTATGGAAACTCATTTTGCGCAATACTACTTTAAAAGTATTATCTTCTGTTATGCTTTCTTTTTTTTTTAATCTTCTTGTAGTGTAAGTGAGTCATTGCACATGAGTTTTTTTCCCTAAGCCTCTAGCCATCTTTATTTTATAAAAGCTATAGAATTTTATTTTTTTCAAAGTTACGTAGCTTCATTGAGACAATTATATTTGCCACCCCCTAAATTATTTCTGCCACCCCTAAAGCTATGAAATGACTTAAATGTCTAAGGATTTTTCATTATCTCATTTTTCTCAAATTTACGTGTGACACTGGATTTTTTAAATCTTTGGGCGATACCGGAAATTTGGAGAGCGTATCAGAAATTTGGCAAAAACAAGTAAGTTTTCGGTAGATTTTATGAAATTTCTGGTATTTTCTACCGGAAATTTTAAAATATCTGTTATTTTGTACCAGAAATTTCACAATTTCCGGCATCTTAATAAAATTATAAAAATACTGGAAATTTTGAAATTTCCGGTACAATTTCCCATACCGGAAATTTTTAAATTTCCGTTATTTCTATTTTTGTTTTTAAAAATGCTATTTTGCTTATATTTTTAATTTTTTCAATGCGGACTAGAGGCAGAGATGATACTGTTGCGGGTCGGGCAATTGATAGAGTCGATGCTCGGGCTCGGGCGGCTGCTGATGAGTCTGGTACCTCAGTGTTACGTGCTGGACGCGCTCCTCCGACCGGTTTTAATCAGAAACGGAGGGCTGAGCAGGCGGGTAGGGGGTTCCGCGCACCTCGCCACCGGATGGTAGAACATCCACTGCTGTGGACGAGCAAGTGGTTCCGGATGAGGTTGTTGAGGTTGAGACTGTGCCTGTTGTTAGCCAGTGGCTATTGTTGAGGAGCCGGTGCCTGTTGCTGAGGAGAAGATGTCTGTTGTTGAGGAGCAGGTGCCTAGAGTTGGGGAGCGGGTGGCTGTGGTTGAGGAGGGGCTGATGCATGATACGGACACCGCCATAGGTGCATTTACGGAGCATCCCACGACCGGTCCCAGAGACTCCAGCTGGTGGCATTGATCGCTGGTTTTAGATTCACATCCTCAGCTCCCCCGTGAGATCATTGACACAGCCGTTGCGGTTCAGCAGCCTGGGCAATGTCAGGATGGTTACCTGGAGCAGTTCCCTAGTGTGTCACACCCTAGGGTCATACCACCTGCCGCAACATTTCATGTTCCAGGGTCTTCAGGTACCAGGGCTTCTTCACCACCACCACCTCCTCCACCTCCCGCAGGTGACCAGGACAATCGCCTGCAGTACATCGTTGTTCACTTGGATAGCCTCATGGCTTTGGTGAACCCTGATGGTGAGGTTCACAGTATTTTAGCTAGGTTAACGGATGTTGCCCGTGGAGGACCTATGTAGATTTATTTTGTTATGATTGTATCATTTGTATTATTTGTATATTTTGTACGAACATCTTATGTATGAACATCTTTTTATTGAGTAATCTTTTTGGCTAATACATGTTTCGTGTATATAAAGAAAATAACATCAATAACAAACAAACATTGTTAACAAACATCAGATGACAAACAACAAGCATAAACAGTACTCTGAAACATGAAAACCTGGGCACCACCGGAAGACTCTGGACGAATCAGACACTTCATAATGTCGACAACAGATCTTTGGATATGCGCATCCAATTCGATCAGACCTTTAGTTATCCTACGGAGAAATGATGTCCATATGGCCTTCACATCTTCATCATTCTTCAACTCGATTAAGGTGTATTTCACCCTTCCATTTGTATCAATCCAATCCTCCCGAAACTCGACCTTTGTCACCCTTCTTTTATCAGAATCAGGCAGCAAATTGTTCAACGTTTCTTTCAAGGTGGCAAAGGATTCAGGCCCATCTTGAATCTTGGTTTGAATAGCAGGATTGCGGCCATTGAAATGCACTTCTACATTAATCAAATACTGAGGAAGAGGCATTTTGTTGAAATAATGTGTTATCCGATAACCCTAAATCCCTATTTATACAAATGGTGGTGCATTCTAGACCACACAAATGTATCGGTGCAATCAGGACCCTCTAAAAGTGTCGGCAAAATCTCAACCGTTTAAAAAACCAAAAATTAGAACATACCGAAAATTTAGTTAATTTGAAATTTCCGGTATACTAGAAATTTGAAAATTCCGGTATACTGAAATTTTCAAATTAACTAAATTTTTGGTATGTTGTACCGGAAATTTTAAAGTGCATATTGGAAATTTGCTTCGGAAATTCTTTGTTTCTCAACTTTGTTTCAACAAAGGTAAAATTGGGTTTAAAAAAATGGGGGGTTGGCAAGTATAAAAAAGGGGGGTGGCATGTAGATTTTTCCTTCATTGATAACAGATCTAGGGATGGTAAACAAACATGTCCGTTTCGTTTTAATCCATCCTGTGAAAAATGAGGAGGAATGGACAAACATAGTTGAGGGTCAAGACTAAAACCTTGGAGGAAGGGGCAAACATAGTTGAGGGTCAAGACTAAAACCTTGATCTGCCTTGTGAAAAATGAGGACGAGGCAGAAATGCATAAAGGTTAAAAGTTGTAAAAATTATTGTCTGTCTACACTTTCAAAAGACATACAAAATGGGGTTGGGGCAGGGCAAACATATTAGAAGGTGCAAACCTTGAATCTTGGACCACCCTGTAAAAAATGCATGCAAAACAGGCATGTCCAACGGGTTAGACCCCTTTGTCATCCCTAAGTTTGATAGGCCAAAGCGAACTATTTGAAAGTCTTTATGGCGGAAGGATTGTGTCTCTAAATAATAATTTTAATGGTATTATTCGGACAAACACTACAAAGAAGTTAGTAAATTGTGGCGGTCCAAATATAAACATAATGGTTGATTCAACCACTACAATTTTCAAAAACTGGATTTGTTTGGATGACAAACACTAAAAAAACTGGTAAATTGTGATGTTCTAAACCAAATTTTATTTAGTGTTGTTCTTATTATTGTTGATTTAGTTGTTGTTTTGTGATCGTTATTGTTGTGGTTGTGTTGTTGTTAAGAATAGTTTCTCGATATAGTCATTAAAATAGGGGAGTTTTCATACGACAGATACGACAGGAGGAGAATTCAAACTTTTTTTACAAGAGGGTTTTTCAAAAATCGTCAATTTGTCAGGGTAAAATAGGTATTAACCCTATATAAAATCGCTTGTAAACTTTCTTCAAGGAGAACAACCCTTGATGATGGTCAGGATCGAAAGCATTCTCAAAACATGAAACAAATATAAGAACAACATTCGTTTAGGTGTCTATTCTTATACTCACTCCAGTGTTGAAACATCTTCACATAGATCCATCTTACATGATGGAGTTTCAAAGGAGAAATCAGTAGATGATTCAGATCAATTTAAATTTTTTTACAAGTAAGGGTGAACTTCATCCTAGAAAACAAATACTCATATAGATGCAACTTAGACGCCTCAAATTGGTTGCATATGCGTCTATCATTATCAGGGAACATTATTTGCCAATCTGAAGACAATATCACTTCCTAGTGAGCACACTCTAATCTATCATCATTGATATAGAAGGGTGAAGTCCCCATAACTTTTCCATCCTCCTAGTATGTTCAAGAACATCAGTATATTATTCAAGTGTTAATAGTCCTTTTCCCCATATACTCTTCACTTTTCACTCACACAAAATGATTATCATAATATTACATCTTGATTGTTTCTCCAACCACCACCTCACCATACCCTCAAAAACCTTGCACTTGAACATACACTTTAAAATTATAGTAACACTTTGCGCGTCACGATCATCCATGAGGTTCCATGCATGAATAAGGTCAACCACCTAGATTTCACGAAAGGTAAACCCAACACCAATATCCCTCATTTCTATCCTAGTGAGGGGAAGCTCATTATCTTCAAGATTAGCCACCTCTAGTTCAGTTCTAGAATTATCACCATTAATTTTTCATCGCTAAGGTCAATGATTAAGAAACCTTAGTATGTCGTCCCTAAATTTTCCATACTTTAGGTAATGCAGGTAGCTACCTCACTCAAATGCAGAAGTCAATAGAAGTTTCAATAGGTTGATCCAAAAACAACAATAACAATCAGAAGAATCACATGCAAACTCTCTCTAATGGCGCAAGAGATTAAGAAGTTAAAAAATAGAAATGAAACTCAAGTTCCTCTTTTATAGGCATGAAAGGTGCCAAAATCAACAACCATGATTCAACGTAAGACCAAAGATCATATGAAATGGCTCATCTAAAATCTCGAACCCATAGGTGCACATGAGTGCATTCAGTTACACCTATGTGGCCTTATTCATAAAAACTTTATCTGCACTACGACCATTAAACATGTATGTTCCCAGTGATAATTACCTCCACTCAACGCCACAACATAATTATATCCTAGGGAATCCACTCAAAGAACATGCTACCTCAGCGACACATATCCCCGGACCAGTCTCACTAATTCTTTTTTTCTTGGTATAAAACAAGGTATCATGCGCGCAACTGCAGAGACTGATCCCTCGAGCCATGTAGGACCATATAGGCGACCAAGCTCTCCTTCAAGAGATTTAACATTACTGCATGTCTGGGACATAGATCGAACTCATGACCTCTGGTTAAGTTGGAAGAGACCTCTGCCATCTCATCCAAGTTCTCTTGTGTAGTCTCACTAATTTCTACTTCAACAGTTTTCGCTTCAAAGTTGATAGCAAAGACTTGAGGGAATTGTTTTGGGTTGTTCAAATGCCCATTAAGACTTACCTAACTCATATGCCTAATCCAACAAAAAAGGTTCATTCACAAACGCACAAGTGAACATTCATTATTGGATACCGCGTAGAAAGCACGATCTCCTTCCTTATTTCAATCTTTAATTACATTAAACAGTTTCCTGCAGCCCTCGTAAGACATACAGGAAACCGTTCTAACTGTCCCTTTTATACAATGACAACCTTGAGTCACATCCATATATATCCATTTTAGACATATTTGTAAAGATTCGCTTCATTCAAATATTAACTTAAGTGTTTGAATATTAACCTTGTGTAGATATTCTCTCTATTCACTTGAAAACCACAACCACCGCCTCATAAGCCTTCGTGTGGTGGTAATTTTAAATTTTTCATCTATTCCTCATTCCATTACAAAATGGTTCCCAAATAGTTTTTTTTCTTCTAAATTATTATACATCACTAAATTAGTAGAATTAGTTTATTTGAAGAATTAGTTTCAATTTGTCTTGAATTTAGAATGAACCTTTTCAATTTGAAATCGTTTGATTTAAGTAAGAATGAACTTTTTCAATTTGAAATCGTCTTAGATTTAAGTATGTACACAATTTGGTTCAGCTCCATTATTTAAATTAAATGAATCAAAATGAATAAATTTCGGGAAACTCTTAATCCATACTATCTATCTTATGGAATTCTTAGGAATCATGTGCATTACTAAAAATGTTCTCTTACATTTGAAGATGTATCTTCAGAAATAATTTTTTTTTTATTTAACGTTAATTTATTTCGTAGATACATGTGCGTTGCCAAAAATGTCCTCTTATATCTGAAGATGTATCTCCGAAAACAATTTTCTTTTATTCAACGTTAATTTCTTTCATAGATGTATCTACGAAACATTTTCTTAATTGAATTATTTTTGAGTTTTCACCATATTTCCCAATTTACCGTAGATGCACCTCTGAAAAATTTGAATTTTGACCCAAAAAATATGTTTCCATAGATGTGTATCTCTGGAAGCAGGGGCATAAATGTAATTATGCCAGATACCTAAGAGTATTATAGGGCGGATTGAGATATTGCCTAAATTTTAGACCGCATGTATTTTTTCAATTTTAAATTTAAATTTCAATATATCCAAATTATTAGAGGTGATGGTATATGTATGAATTTGTTGATTATTTCTTGTATGGTTGAGTACCCCTTATACCCTATGTCAATATTTTTTTTTATAAGAAAATAAAATTAAAGGTAGTGCACTGACAGTATAAAATAATTTTACATTGTCATTCAAATTGAATTTATCAATATGTTATATCACATAACTTTTTTAAAAATGACGTGTGACTTGACATTTAATATGGTTGTGATTGATTGACAGTCAGGTATTTTTTTTTTCTCTAAATTTTTTTTAAATATCAATAATAAAAAAGCTAAAGGTTATATAATTCAAACTAAGTCAACTGATAATTTTATATCTATTTACAAACAATATTTTTTAGATTTCAAAATCTCATTAGATGTTTCTTAAATAATTTGATGGTGCGCTCTTTTTATATAAAAGAAGAGAGTGTGTGTAAGATAGTATATTTTTTAACAGACGACTTCAATAGTAAAAATAGAAAGGTGAGATTTTTAAAGACAATTTTTTATCCTACCCTTGCTATTTTGTTTAGGTCTTATATGAAATTTTTAAAGTTTGGAGATACATGTCAAAAAAATTTTTTTAGGTGTGTTCGGAGATATATATCTAAATTAGACTGATATTTAAAAAATCAAAAGCAGAAACATAACAAAACAATTGCAAACAAACACTAATACTAACATTAACATTGCATTAAATAAAAATATTCATTACATATATAGTTACGAAAATAAATTCAACATTACATAACAATTTCATCACGACGTTGCAACATAATGATTTTATCCTTGATGGATCTTTGAATCTTTGCATCCACTTCAATCGAACCATTTGATTCATAAATGATAAAAATACTCCACATAACCCTTAAATCCTCATCCGTCTTCAATTCAAGATTGGTGAAATGGACCTTCCATTCGCTGTCAAACGAGGGTGACGGATACTCGACCTTGAAAACTTTGCGATTTTCTGGAAAGCGCAACAAAGTATTCAGTTTGAATATCAGATACGCGGGAGATGTTTCCTTGGTGATCCTAAACAGAAGTGGGGATTTCTCGCCATTGAAATACACAAATACAAGGTGGGATATGAGTTCATTATTTGGTTTTAGTGTGGTGTGCAACAAATAAGGGTTGAGACACATCCTATTTGTACAAATATTGGGTCACTTTGGACCTCATAAACCTTATCATGTATTAGGTAAAATTTCAGAAATACATATCCGAATACACCACACCTTTTACTACAAAAGGGTGACTTCAGATATACATAACTGAACACACCTTTATTACAAAAAATAATGACTTCGGAGATACATAGTCGAACATTTGAATGAGGTGAATTCGGATATATATATATATATATATATATATATATATATATATATATATATATATATATATATATATATATATATATATACACTCCCTCCGTCTCATAATAAATGTCCTATTTGAGCAATGCGCGGTTTTTAAGAAAATGATTGAATGTGTTGGTTTTAGTAAAAAAGTTAATATCATTTACTAGAATACCCCTATTAATAGTAGTTGAATAACGTGAAAGTTAATAAATAGGGGTATAATAGTGGAAAAATAATAATGATTGATGCATTGGAATTGTAAATGGACAATTAATTTGAGACAAGAAAAAAATGCAAATAAGACACTTATTATGAGACGGAGGGAGTATATATATATATATATATATATATATATATATATAACTTAGCTGGACCCGAAAAAACCCAGAAACTTTATAAACAAGCACATGCAATGTAAACCAAAAAGCAAACCATAAAATTAATATGTATTAAATCATATCAAAATTAATACACACAAAAAGTGTATCGATTACAATCTAAAATGCATCAAAAGATTTAGTATCACATAAATCTACAACTGGTTTCGCCTTCGACGCTTCCTTATTTGATTCTCTTTCAAGCTCCATCAATTTGGTGAACTTTATCATACTCTTCATAAATAGTTGGCCAAGTTTCGGCCTCATTTGTTGGATGTGTCGTCTACTTGATCAATGTAGCTGGAATTTGACACCCGAGTTTCAAGTAAACGTGAACAAAATGTAGGACCTTTGAAAGAAACCCTATGCACATGATGCGTCTGGAAGGGTTTTTAGGTGGACCACTCCGTATTGGAAAAAATATCTTCGAGAACCCATATCTTGTCAGATCGGTGCGAACTTTGTTATATGCACTTGTTATAAGGTGGCCAATTTTAGGGAAGAGCATCCATTTTGAAAATGGTGTTTTACCGCTAGGACAAGGAATAAGTGCATCATGAATTGAATTAACAAAAATTGTGACCCGTATAATTTCGTGTAGAATTCCCTATGTGTCGTCAACTCTTTCAATAGTGCGATGCGAACAAGTTGGTGACCGTTCTCTCCTTTGCCAAGCAATCTGGATGCAGCCCGAAAATCGCAATTACCATCATCCCCAACATTCACAATCCGCTCAATGTGTTTGTGCATAAAAAGCGGCATTTCATCAATGAATTCAATCCCGGACATCGGTGGTGAAGGAGGTGGTTTGCTAATGTGAGCACCTTTTTGAACACTTTTTTGACATTTTGGAGTTGAAGAATCCAGGAAATATGAATCAACATGTTCAAAGTACGATGGAAACCGCTTTGTTGAATTATCATCTTGAGTTGGTTTTTCCTTTTTTTTAGGGCATCTTTGGTTTTAACTGGTTGCGAAGAAGGTTTCAAATCTGTTGTTTTCGGATATGCAATCTTCCTCAACTGCTCTTTGATGTGTGATTTCATGGTGCCATCTGCCTTCATAAATCTATCTTGGATTATTTCTCACCCGGTCTGAATGCTTGTACATGCTTTACCATCATGAATTACACCATAATTATCAAACTGGAGTCTTTTGTAGTGATTGTACACTTCATCCATACGTATCGGGGAATTAATATTTAATTTTTTGCAATGAGACAAACACATGGAAGACCATAAGTCTTCCTAACTATGCATCCAGACTTTTTTGTATCCGTATCTGTTTGTTCTGCTCGCTTCGCTTTATGAAAGATGAAATTCAATGCTGACCGAGATATGCACCCAACCAATTGAGAATAGAGAATGTTGTCTTTGAATATGTGTTCTTGCACCTTTATGCTTCGACCAAAAGTGGTTTCTATTTCTTGCACCTTTATACTCTCAACGTATTTCAAGAAATCTGGATATCGAACACACAGGCTCCTAAATTACATTATAGAGGCAATATACAAATCTTTTGTGGATGAATTTAAAATACCAGTCCATGCATCCATAATCTTTTACACCACCACACTTGGTTTGACGATTTTTACGTCGTCACCTTTGATTTGTTTGGTGCCTAACTTCAACTAGTTTAATATCATGCTTAACTTTAACTGGTTTAACATTATTCATCGCATCATCTTGTTTTAGATTGTTATGTACAATAGCCTTGAGAAACATATCCGGATGAACTATATCTAATAACAACCAAAACAGGAAAATACTCAAAAATCAGTAACAGACTAATTTGGATATACATATTCGAAATAATATAGGTGAGTTCGAATATGTATTTTCGGACAAGGCGGACGTTTTTCAGCACAAAATGAAGATCAATGCAAGCAATAATGATCATGCAAGGTGGTCATATATTCAATTTTTCGCTGGACATTTTTAGATATACATCTCCCAAAATATTAGTGAGTGATTTAAAAATTTTCAAAATGAAAAGGTTAGTTCAATGATGTATCTTCGAATTTATCTTTGAGATGTATTCGAAAATGCATCTCCAAACTAAATTTTGCCAAAAAATAATAATTAATACATTCGATGTATCTCCAAATTTACTTAAAGATATTTTTAAATTTTCATAAAGTGTCCACTATTATGCAATGATAAATTTTCTTTTTAAATGTGCAACATAACATAACACTTAAAACAATTTTTCTTACTTTCGTGATATTCATAACATTATTGTTTTATTTCTTAAACATAAAATAGTTTTTATAACTCAAGATAATACTACCTGAAATGGTTAATTCGAACAACAAATATAATATTATGTTTTTAACATGTAACAAATATTTTTTAATCTTAAATATTGAATTTTACTTTTCTAAAAATAATAGAATAGTACTTATTTTATTAGTTTATAGCATAAAATAATCTTATTTGAAAAAAATAATTCAAAAATTATTATTATTATTTTTTAATATCACTCAATGTAGCTTTTATTATCACATACAATTTTTTAAATTAAAGATATCGTATTTTTGAAGAATCTTATGAAGTGTATTTGAATGAGGTATTTTAATGAGATAATGTAATATTTTTAAAAAAATTTAAATAATTTAAACAAAATCTATTATTTGAATAAAAAATAAGAAGAATGATTAAAATGATTAAATTTATAAAGTATTGTATCTAAATTAATTTAAATAATTTTAAAATAACACTTAAAATCAAAGAATTAAAGTTTTTCTCGTATTCCATAAAATGTGAATGTCAAATGAGTTATTATTATTATTTCAAACTTTATAAATTGGTCTCATATTTTTCAAAATTTTAAATGTGACCCATAATTTTCTTCAAAAAACTTTAAATTAATCTTTAATAATTTTGAATTTTGATTCTTTTACAATTTTAAAAGTCGTAAATTGATTCCTATTCTTCAAAATTTAAATTTGACCCAAAATTTCAAAAGTTATAAAAATGAATTTTAAAATTTAACAATGAATAATTTTAACACTCTATTCAAACAAAAAAAAATAAAAATGGATTGATTTCAATTGAATCAATTAAAAAATTTATAAAATATTTTATACGAGTTAAACTTAAAAAAAATTAAAAGACATATAAAAGTTTAGAATTTAAAAATTTCTCGTCGTTACATACATTATGAATATCATATTGATTATTATTAAGTTTTTAAATTTGTGAATTGGTATTCATATTTTTATAGTTTTCAATTTACATTTTAGAAATTTGCTAAATAATCCTCAATAATTTTAAAAAAAATTGCAAATTGATTCATTTAATTTTAAAAAAAAAATTATAAATTGATCCCTATTTTTAAAATTTAAAATATAACTAAAAATTTATTAAAATGACTTTAAAAACTTAACAATGAATCATTTTAATATTCTATTCAAATAAAAAAAATTCAAAATTAAAAAAATTTAATATCTCATTCAAACACATAATTAAGCTAGATATTAATATGAGATTTGTAATAAATGTTACTACCTCCGTCTTAAAATTTTAATTTGACCCAAAATTTCAAAATTTATAAAAATGTTATAAAGGTTATAAATGTTACTAACTCCGTTTCAATCAGGCATAATAACGGGGCAGGTCGGAAACGGTTTTTGCCTCTTCAAACTCAAATCCGAATCTCCAAACAATCTCCATTCTCCACCCCAAATCTAAACGAGATGGAGAATTAAAATTCAAACTCGCCCCAAATAAATTCAGGTTGGATTCGGGTATCCCCACCCTGTCACCATCCATTTAATAAAATCAATATTTTTAATAGAAATATTTATTTATTTTAAAATCAAATTACATTATAAATAATAAAATAGAAGAATCTCGAAAAACAATTTCATATACATTTCAAATATTTTAAATAATAAATAAAAAAATTATTAAAACTTTGATCACATATTTAATATTCTAAATTATCAAAAATAAATAATAATGAACATAATGAAACAAACATGGCGGGTTTGGGATGGGTACTACTAGTGTCCCCATTACCCGACTCGTCTCCATCTTTTGTAATCAAGGAAAATCCAAACCCGAATTCATATCCAGTCAAAGTGAATTTTCTCCCTCTACTTCGGGGCGGGTTCGGGTGAGAACCTGCGGATATGAGATCTGTTGCTTCTCAATGAATAATTTTAACACTCTATTAAAAAAATTCAAAATAGATTGATTTCAATTGAATCATTTAAAAAATTTATAAAATATTTTATCCAAGCTAAATTTAAATTTAAAAGACATATAAAAGTTTAGAATTTAAAAATGTCTCATCATTATATAAATTATGAATATCAAATTCATTAATATTAATTTTTTAAATTTGAGAATTGGTATTCATATTTTTATAGTTTTCAAATTACCCTCAACATTTTTAAAATTTGCTAAATAGTCCTCAATAATTTAAAAAAAGTTACAAATTGATTCTTTTAATTTTTTAAAAATTATAAATTGATCTCTGTTTTTTAAATTTAAATTTATCCCAAAATTTATCAAAATGACTTTAAAAATTTAACGATAAGTCATTTTAACATTCTATTAAAATAAAAAAGAATTAAAAATAGAAAATTCATTTTAATTGTTTAAATTTTAAAAATTAATATTTTATTCAAACACATAATTAAGCTAGATATTAATATGAGATTCATAACTATAAATGTTAGTGCCTCCCTCTCAAAATAAGTGTTACAGTAAATATATTTATCCAAAAATGTGATAAATAATTTATAAAAAATAACAATTTTATCAAATTTTCTTTGTTAATTATTGGTGTATTTTAATTATCCTTATTACTAAATTAGGAGTATTACTATTTTCTTAGATGTCAAACTACATGCATGCATAAAGTGATATCATATTAATTCTCTTAACTAGCCTCATTCTGTTGTGTCACACCAAACTAGCAACCTATTTTTGTGTACTACTCCATCTTTAACCACTGACTCTCTTTCATTTCTAACATTTTCAAAGTAGCTGTGCTCATTTATTAGCAGGAACACGTATATGGGACAAGCTGCCAGCAACATTTCATTTTGTTGGGTCATACATATATATATATATATATATATATATATATATATACATATATATATACATATATATATACATATATACATATATATATATACATATATATACATATATATATATACATATATATATATATATATATATATATATATATATATATATATATATATATATATATATATATATATATATATATATATATGTAAGTTTTGTTGGGTCCAAATGCTATATACTAGTAGTATTTTTATATTTAATGGTTTGAAAATAATTAAATTTTGGATTATTATTTTTATGGAATAATTCACTTTAAGATTACCTGAACAATGACATGTGTAATTCACGGAAATTATCATACTAATAGTTATATATTAATATAAATGAGTATTAGGTCAATTAGTGAAAGTTTGAAACATGATAGTGTACTTTGGTTGAGGTCTTAAATTTGAATTCAACTAACTGCAAATAATTTTTGTATTGAACTTTGTTCTAATTTTAAATGAACTCTCTGCTGGTAGAGGTTAAAATTGATCTCATATTAGTCAATTTCAATATCGAATATCGAATTTTCATTAAAAAAATTAAATAAATGAATTATTTCGATAATTAATAAATATAAAATTGTAAGATGAGTGATTTGGCTCACCTTGATATGTATTAGATAATATTATATAGGAGAAAATTTACTTACAATTTTTTATGTGTGGTTTATGCTATTTGCAAATGAAAATATGACAACTAGTGTATTTTAACATCATATAAGGAGTGAAAATAGAAGAAAATTGCATATGTGTAAGAGAAAATTATCCACTTATCATATTTTTATTGGAAAATAGTTCAAACCTCACATAAGAATTGTATTTAAATATTCTCTTATTATATATTAGTAACGGTAATTTAATCTTTTATAATATCTAGTATTTATAATCTATTGTAATCCTTATTTTACAAACTTTTGCTATTATAATGAAAATTCTAGAATCACTTTTCTTTGCCAGTTAATAAAGGAAAAATAACAACATATCGACACAGGCTAAAGCCTTCAACTAGTCAGCTAAGAATTAGAGGCAACATAACAACAACCACATAATAACAGCAACAATTATCGACAACTACAACATATCAGCGACAATTATCAACAACTACAACATAATAACTATAGCAGCACCACCTGCAACTCCCCAGATTAACAAACATCATATTACAACGACTTTTACATGCTAATACTATTATTAACAAGTCCTACTAATACTACTAGTATCTGCTAGGCACTTCTTAGTCAATGTGTTACTGCTAATAGTTTCCTGCTAATTCTTATACAAGCAACTCCTATAGTTCGCCTCTTTCTACTACATATACTCTGCTATTATTTCAACCATTACTACTCCACAATTATTATGTTCTCTGCTACTAGTATCTCTGCTATTTTATTTACTTACTCTTCTACATTAATATAACTCTATTATAAACTAATATCATCACCCTGCCAAATAATAACTCTGCTATATCATTAACACTAATTCTGTCATTAATATATTCCTGTTACCAATACTACTATGTAGTTTAATTATATTAACTCTGCTATATTATTACTAACCTGGCTCTGTTATAAACTAACTCTGTACGCATTACCAACACCGCTAGTTTACTAACTAACTCTTATTATTACTAATTCTGTTATTTAATAATACTGTGCTAAATTAATATTAACTCTACTATTCAATATCAACTTTGTTACAAAATATTAACTTAAAACTAACCCTGTTATCAAAATATATATATTTACTAGTGCCTCTGTTACTTAATGTCAACCTGTTACTAAATATTACCCTGCTAAATTAACATCAAGCCCATTACTAAAAATTAGCTCTGCTAAATTAATATCATTTATAATCCTTTCTCAAGCCATTACTGAATTTCCAAGTCTCAGACAACCGCATTGTGCCGCTCGTCACGCTAACTGTGTCGTCTGTCACTTTCCTCCTTCCCAGTGTGTCACTCGGTGCAACACCTGTGCCCCTCGGTACAATGTATTTTCCACTCTCCACACAGACTTCTTTAGTCTGTTATCAGCGTTAACACAAATACACTTTTCCCACAATGGTCAACAGCATTACAACATACAGGGACAACATAACATTATAACAACTATATCATCAAGAATAATTATTCACCGACAAATTCAATGATTTTGTTTGTATTAATTATGCAGACAATTTATAAACATTTATAACATAAAAACAATCAACCCAACTACAACGTGGCAACACACAAATTCAGAATTAATCACAACACAATAGCAGACAAAACAACAATTTTACACAACCCAATTCCTACATACTATTCATCATAATTCTCATTATAGAGTCAGAACTCCACCCTTACCTTGGATTGGAGACCTCTCAATTCTGCCGATTGAACCTAGCTTTTGCCCTAGCTTCCAACCCTTTCTCTTCTAAATCAGAATCAAAAGCTGAAAATTTTCCCAAATATGCAGCTACAGTGCGATGATGATATATCAAAACTCAGACCTTATTTTGAAGATCCTAACAGTCAAAAGTTAGATATAGGTGTTACGAACCTACCCTCAAAATATGAGCACGATCCAACGGTTAACAAATCGGGGATTGTCGATTTAGTGAGATTGTTGCAAAAAAAACGGGAATGAGATTCTCTCATTTTTTCTCTCTTCTCTGCAACTTCCCATGACCAATTCCCCAAGACTTTTTCCCTTCTAATTAACCTAATTCTTATATAATAAACTTAACCTAATTTCATTAAACCTATTGGGCCTAACATTCACACCCCCACTTATACAACACACATAACCATAGAAATAAGCCTAACAAAATCTTATATTATTCTAATATATTACTACTACAAATCAACTTAAATAATCAACTCAATAATTCCCCTAATTAATCAACTTAGCAACTCATCACAAAATTTCACAACTTCAACAATTAATCCAAAAGTAATTTAATTAGATAAGTAATTAAATTATCGGGCGTTACATTCTCAAGTTATGGCAATTTTACTAAAGCTGGATTTTTTTTGATAGCACAGACCGTGCAATACGCCCTCCCAGCATGCGACACGCACTCTGTGAATTTCAAAGTGTATAAATAGGGGAAAAACATATTTTTTAGGTTATGGTTTTGGGGTATTTGTTCCCAACTCCATCAACCTTCATTTTTTGGTCTAGATAGCTTAGAAAACAACATTGGAACTTGCATACGGATGATCTAGAGTCGAATTTCTCATCAATTGAAGCTGACAACCCGTGATATGTTTGGTTCTTCTTCATTCTTCTTTGTGTAATTCTCTTTTGTTGGATTTTGTTTGTAAGTTTACTTTAAACCTATGTATATATGTTGCTCTATTGTTGTATAAATTTTGCTTTACAAATCTTTTTTGGTGTTTCCCTGATCTTTTTGCTTAAATGCTTTGGATTTGTGTTGCTGTAGAAATAGACATCACAAGTCTTGATTAGGGAGATATTTGTTAGCTTTAGATTCTAGAGATAGGATTGGGTTAACATCCATATAATATCGAAGTTTAATGCTTCTGTGTTGTTGGATCAATTGAGACATCATCAAAAGAGCAATATAGTTGAACTCTCGTCGGTGTTGCAGAAACGGACATTGATGTGAGGGATATGTGGTGATTCTGATGAGTATTGTAGATTGAGTGCGGCGGAGTGATAAATCTAAGTTTGTGAGGAATGGTTTAGATTCAAATCAGATAAGTTATTCTTTATCAAGAATGTATTTATTTTATGTTCGTATGTTATATTTTCCGTTTTTACTTAAGACCCGTTTAAGCCAAGCTCAAGAACTAAGAATCCGTCGAACAACAATTCAATAGAACTAATCCCTGTGGAGACGATAAATTCCCGAATAAATATTTCCAAAACTTTTGTTGTTTTCCGCTTTACCGCTTCAACAAAATTTAATTGGACTTGAACATTAAATTAAAATTAAAATATGGCTCAAGTGACTTGAAATGATTTGAACTAAAAACCAAAAAAATTCAAATTGAACATGTATTTCAAAAGGTTGACTTTGACTTAAACCTTAAACTTTTTTAAATGATATTTTTTTATTAATGCATGAAAATTGATATCAAAATGATCAAAACAACATGGTTGAATTTTACTTTGACTTTTCTTAAAAAATGAAACCATGCATCTGATGAATGTATGAATAAGCAAAGGTAAAAATGGGGGTATGATACTAAGGAGGTTTGGAATCATTTGAAACATTTTTATAATCAATCCAATACCCACTTGGAGAGTGACAATAAGGCTCTTAAATAAAACAATATACCATTCAAGAACTTTATTCGACCATGACTGATTATGGGATTAATTGGCTCTGGTCGAATCAGCAGAATTAAAAATCATCAAAGCATACATCGAGCAAAGAGAAAAGTAATGTCTCCTTCAATTTTCGATGGCTATTTGAGATGATTTTGAGAGCCTTTGTTAAGGTATTCTACATCATAATCCTATTTCCAATGTTGATTAAGTTGTTAATGAGTTATTGGCAGAAAAAATCATATTTAAGACTGACTCTAATATGATTTAAAATAAAGGAATTCTCTATACTCCTCTATATGTGTTTGCTTCTCCTATTCACAAAGGAAAATATCAAGGTAGAATTGGACTCGGTATTGATGAATGTGCTTTTTGTAAGAAGAAAGGTAATTGGAAATCTAGTGTCACGAATTGTTGAGAGATAATAAAAAGAAATTTAAAAATCCATCATCCAATGTTTATTGCTTATCCTAGTACCATTACTTTTGGTTCTGATTATGTATGTCCATCTAAGACCACTTCTCAAATATATGATATTGCAAAGTAGATCCAAAATATTTTTGCCACTCAGCCAAGTGCATGTCAGTCTTATTTATTAAAGATTTGAATTCTTCTAGTCTATCAAGTATGTCTCCCTCCATATGGATCTTTGATTCTAGAGCATCACATCATATGTCATATGACATATGATGCTCAATCATCTGTGTCTTTAAATCTTTTTTCATATATGTTAGTTATGACTGCTTATGGTTGATAAGTGCAAATTGTAGCTATTTTTGCATATACTTTTTAGTGCACTTATCGATTCTTTGTTGTTAATTTCGGTTGAATAAACCCAACTTTTGTGTAAATACATTTAGTTTGTGTATACTCGTGTTTTTGATTCATTTATATACCATTTGATAGTTTTCTATTCATTTTATAGGTATTAAGGCGTATTTGGGGCATGGGCAATAAAGTGTCGAAGACACGACTTCAAACGCACGATTTTGAGCTACGAAATCAATTCATCAAAGAATAAGGATTATAAAAACCATAAATTTGGTTTCTATTTTGTCATTGTTAGATAGAGCATTGAATAAACTTTCCAACACTTTGAACCGGGCGCAAATCGGAGTTACGATTCTCAAGTTATGGCCGAAACAGTGCAGAAATTTTTACTGTTTCTGGTGTGTTTCGCCGGGAGAATTTTGGGCTCGCGCGGGCGAGCCTGACTGACCAAAAAAGTGAAAAAGTTATTGTGTTGAGCTGCCGCGCGAAGCCGTTTAGCCGTCGGGCAAAGCGGTGCTGACAGAAACACGTTTTAAGGGCCAAAAACACATTTTTAAGGTTATGGTTTCGGTATTTTTTGCTTCCACTCCATCAACAATCATTTTTTAGGTAGATTAGCTTAGAAAACAACTTTGGAGGTTGCATACGGATGATCCGGGATGGATTGATCATCAATCGGAGCTGACAAACCGGGAGATTTTTTGTTCATTTCTCGTCTTCTTTGTGTATTTATCTTTGGTTGGGTTTTGTATATGATTTTACTTTGAACTCATGTATATTTGTTGATCATGGTGTTGTATAAAGTTTGCTTTATAAATCATTATTGATGTCTTCCTTAATCTTTTTGCTTTATGTTTGGATTTGGGTTGTTATAGACATATACCTCACAAATTTTGATTAGGGATGGATATCTATTAGTTTCTAGATTCTAGAGTTAAATTTAGAGCTAATAATCTTTATGGGTGTCGAAGCTTAATGCCTCTGTGTTGTTTGTGTTGGTTGGAAGATCGTCGACGCGAGCAATACAGTTGTCTGCTGTATTGTTGAGGTTGGCTGAGAGATCGTCGCCGAGATGATATAGTAGTTCTCTATACTTTGGGTTAGAAATGACTTAGGGTGTGAGCGATGCTTGATGATATTGATGAGTATTGTAGGTTGAGTATAATTGATCGATAAGTTTAAGTTTGTGAGAAGTAGATTATATGCAATGCCTGATAAGTCTCTTCTTTCTGAAAAATGAATTCTTTTTTGTTAATATTTACTTTTCCGTTGTTATGTTTTAAACAATTCAATCCAAACTCATAATTGCGGAAACTGTTGAATGGCAGTTCGGTAGCACTAATCTCTGTGGTCACGATAAATTTCCGGATAAATATTTCCAAAATTTTTGTTGCTTTCTGCTTTACCTCTTCAACAATGGTACATACACATATGCCACTAGTATGCATTGATTCTGTCTCTACAACTAATATGTCATTTTTGTGATGTTTTTTATATTCCTAGTCTTACCTCTGTTAGTCAATTGTTTAATTTTGGTTATTCTATTTTATTTTCTTTCATTTCTTGTTGTGTGTAGGATCTATATTTTGGGAGGTTGATTGGGACAAGCCATAGACAGGGGGGACTTTATGTTTTGGATGAGTTAAAAGTCTCATATATTACAACCTTAACTTCTACGTCCACTGCTGAGTTATTAGCTCTTTTTTTTTTTTCATTTGAATTCTTCGTCTTCTAATTTATATATATAACATTCTCATTTATGACATATATCTTCTTCTAGATTAAAGTAATTGACTTCTATTGGAGCTTTGGGAAAGTTACAGAGCAACGATATTTCAGATTGTTATGGTTGTAAACTTGTAAAATATCCAACTTTACCTTTTAATAAAAGAGTTTCTATTTCATATGCACCCTTTGACTTAATTCACCATGATGTATGGGTCCATCACTAATACTCATCATTGCGATTGATGACTATACTCATTACTGTTGGTTTTACCTTATCAACAATCATTTTGGGTTTTTTGATATTTATCATATGTTTCGTGCAATGGTTAAAATGCAACATAATGTTGTTATAAAGTGCTTTCGTTGTGAGTTAGGTGGTGAATATACCTCTAACAATATCTCTAAGTTATTGGCATATGATGGTACTGTTCACCAGACATTTTGTAATGATACTCCTTAACATAATGGAGTTGCAGAAAGAAAACACTGACACGATGATATTGCTCATTCTATTTCATTGTCTGCTTCAGTTCCTAGTGAGTTTTAGGGTGAAGCAGTTATTACTAGTGTTCATGCTATTAATAAAATTTCATCGTTTATCGCATAAAGTTTGTCTCTTTTTAAAAAATTGTATGATTATTTCCCTGATTATTCTTCTTTGAAACTCTTTGGTTCTACTTGCTTTGTTCTTCGTCCACAACTATGACTTAGTAAGTTATCTTCTCATTTTTCTATATGTATTTTTCTTTGTTATGAGGGTGGTCAAAAGGGCTATTGTTGATATGATCCTCAATAAAAAAACTTTACATTTCTCGTCATAGTGTATTGCTTAAGTACATTCCTCTTCTCTATCTTTCATTTGGTTATAATATTACTAGTAGTTTAGAACTCACTCATATAGATCATTTTGGTCTTTATGATAATATTTGTAGTGATTGTAATTTTGAGAATTGCAGGTCGGATACTACTAATAATTTTGTTGTTGAAATCCCTCTTGTCCCCATGGCTACCCAACAATCTTCCACGATTGTTAATCCTATTTCTCACTCTCCTCGTTATCTGTCTCGTGATCGTAAGTTACTCTTTTTTCTTATTTTGTGTATTCCACTGATTATGCTTCTTTTTCTTCTTTTCTAACCTCTATTCACAGTTTCTCTAAACTTTCTTCCTATAAAGAGGTTATACTTGATCCTCTTTGACAGCAGACTATGGGAGAAGAACTTTCTACTATGTACAAGACAAATACTTAGGAGTCAGTAAGTCTTCCTAATGAAAAATATGCTATTGAATCTTATTGGGTATACAAAATCAAATCTAAGTCTGATGGGTCAATTGATTTCTAAAAATCACGTCTTGTTGCTAAGGTATTCTTTCAACAATATGGTATGGATTATAAAAAAACATTTGCCCTAGTGGTCAAGATGACTATTATTCGCGCTTATTCAGTTCCACCTCTCTAAGAAATGCGTTGTCGTCATTAAAAAAATAGGAGAATGTGAATATATGTACTGACATTTACAACTATATGGAGTTGTTCATGATGGTTTTGATAATGACAGCACCTATGATAAACAATGTTGGTTGGAGTCTCTGATGATCTTTGGTCAAGCAACCTTTAATTATGGTGTCTATCAAAAGAGTTATATCAAGCTTCATTTGTAGATGAGTCAAATTTTAGATGAATTGTCAAATCAATAATGAGTTGAGCAAGGAAAGTTAAAGCTTTAAGGTGTGAAAGAGAAAAAAAACGTGAAAGCTCATATGGTCTTGTGTCTAAGTGACCAATATATTATAAATGTATAAGGATAATTCTAAGATACTAAAGCAACTCTGTCACACTCACTCAAATGTTATCTGGTACTATTGTCAAATGCTCCAATCTTTTTATTAAGTGCACTTTCACCATCAAACTCAAGACTTAATTTTAATTAACTGTGAGTTGAGTTTTCAATAGATATGAATTTTAATTAACTGTGGGTTTAATTTTCAATATATATGATTTATTAGATATGAGATTGTTCCACTTCTCTAATGATACCTCCAACATTATACCTAGATACATCATATCATTGTCAATCTTTTCGTCAAAGAATTACAAGATATTTCAACTTTAATTAACTTCGAATATTTAATATTTCACAAACTTTTAAATTCACATAACTATGTCATGAATTACTTTATGTACTTTTTTCTATTTAATACATTGTATCATAAAATCTTTTTCTATATTATTGACAAGTTTGACAAACTATCACTACAAAACTTATCATTTAATTACATTTTATCACTTACACAAATATTATGTCATTTTTCAATTAATAAGATATTTAATAATTATTTTATTTTAAAATTACACTTTCACTTAAATATATCTCATCTCAGTTATATTTAATAATGTATTAAATTAAACACTTAAAACATATAAATTTTTTTCATGACTAACTTTTATTATAGGATTAAATATATAAAATTCCTCCGTAATACTATAATATAAGCGAGATTCTTTATTCTGTCCAACTAGAACGTCTACGTGGTATTTTTTTTTTAAATTCACGTAAATTATTTATATTTATACGTAAAATTTATACATTTAATTAATATATTATATTTAATCCATAATTTAACCCATATTAATTAAAATATATTATTAAATATTTAATTATAATAAGTATTTATAAGTATTAATTCAAAATGTTACACTAAATATTACTAAATAGTAGTAAAAAATATTAATATCAAACAATAGTAGTCATATATTTAATCCACCATATTTCATTTTTACCATGGGAATATATATTATATTGAACCCGGTTAAATGGAGTATATTATATTGAAACCTATTAAACTAGTTATATATTGAATAGTCATTACATGTAAAACACAATATGGTGGTGGTTTTTAACTTTAATGTAAAATCTGTCGCATGGTTTCAACGAAAAAACATTGAAGCACGGTTGGTAGAAGTACTATACCTCTCATTGTCCACATCCTATATTTTGCAAATTATATAATATTAAAATTATTTACTTTAAATTAAATATTAAGAAATCATAATATAAATATTTTTTAAAATTAAATATTTAAAAATAGTAATATAATAAAATAAAATTTCAGAATTTAAATAAATAAATATAAATAATATATTATATAATTAAGAAAAAGTAAAAAAAATAATAAAAAAAACAAAATAAAATTTTACATGGATTAAAAAAATAAGATAATACTACGTGAATTGTCACGTAGGCAGCTAGAGAAAATCTTTGCTGTAATGTGAGTCAAATATGTATATGAGAGAATATAGAAATTGCAAAGAGTTTTAAATTTTTTTTTATCAAAGACTAAAAACAAACCTCGCTAATAAAAAGGAGAGTTTTATATATTTAATCCTTTATTATACAAAGTGATTCTTTTGACTATGTTATTTTTCATATTTTGTAATAAATACATTTATATAAATATTGAATATTTTTCTTTCTAAATGGTAAATTTAAAATTATATTAAAACCATTTTTTATACATGTCTATTTATTCAAAGGAATCTTATATATAAAATAGTGATAGCAACTTGAGAGTGATAGATATAACATTAATTAAAATTTATAATTTAAAATAAACAATTAAAATTATATAACTGAAGATAACAATTATTTTAATAAATATTATTTTTATAAATGTAAAAATATCATGAAACATAAGAATTACGGAATCACTTGTCCCGATAAAAACTGTCCAATTAAATAACAAGAGCATTTGTTTTGTTTGAAAATAAAAGAAAATTATTAAAGTCAAAGAGTGAAATAAAAAAAGCAATAAAAAGTTATTTTACTCATTATGGTAAAAATGAAATTCCCATGGCATCATCTTTTAAATAACCAACGAACAACTCTTTTTAAGAATTGGCAGTCAAATAATTATTGATTAACAGACAACCGTTGGATTTATTCGTAATGCAACTCATTCGTACACTATTTAGTACTATGTGTTTCTTTTTTCGTTTCTGTCATAAATTAAATCCGACCAAACTTAACTAGTATTTATTTTTTATTATATATAGATTCATTTTAAAAATAGATTTCAATATTCATATTCATTTTATAATCTAGTAGTAATAACATTTTATTCACAAGAATATAAAAAAAGTAATATAAAATTTTGATCGTTATTTATTATAGTTTAAAATGTGATGTGATTGATGCTGGATTTATTGAGAGGACTACGGTTCAATTCTCTGCAATTGTGATCGGAAGGGGCTCAAATCAGACTATAAATTAATATCAAAATAATAATAATTTTTCAATAATAATAATAATATAATCTTTGTGCAATTCTAAAATTTTGATAATTTTTTAATTAAAAAATAAATGTTATTGAATTTTATAAGAAATAATTTTTATAAATTTAGTTTAATAAATATTAAATCAATTAAATTCACCTGATTTATTTGATAAATAGACTTAATTGAATCCGTCAAAAACTAATATTTTATCGGTCAGAATTGGACCTTTAAAATGAAACGCGACAAATTTAAATTTTAAGTCCGATATCTACACAAACCGACCAATTGTTCAACCCTATTAATACATATCGTTTCAAAAATTTGTATATAAATAAAATATATTTCATGTTAACCACACTCTTTAAAAATTCTAAATAAAAAAAGTAACGCTGGATTATTATAAATAGAAACATGCTACCGAATAATTCATAAATTCTTAAAAAATTTTACATAAAAAATATGTTTAAAAAAAATTCCAAAATACATTTAATACACATATATTTAAAAAATTTACTTTTTAAACTTTTAAATATATAGGACATCATATTTTTATAAATATTATTATATTAAATGTATATTTGAGAATTCTAGAACATTTTTAACTCATATAATTGACTATATTACAATAACAATATATATTTTTAAGAAATAATTTAAATATGTTATAAATTTATTTTTTAATTAGAAATTTAAATTAAATCTTGACAAATCTACACTATTACCATATACAAATTATTATTTTTTTTTAAATTCACAATAGATAAAAACTAAACTAAAATCAATTATTACAAATACTGAAAAGGAAATATTATATATCCAGAGTAAATTTTGTGACGAGTAATAAGGATCCTTGTCACAGTACCATCGACTTTTCCAAACATTGTCGTCGCTGGTTTATCCCAAAAGCCCAAAAATATAAAAAACACATTTTTTTCTCTCTCCTCTTTCCTCTCTCACACTTCCCACTGTCCCTTTCTGCATTCAACACTATGTTTATTTCACTCACCTTTCTTTCTCATTTTTTTCATTGCATGATCACTCTATTCTCCAATTTTCAGCTTCTATGATTCACAGTTGAAACTGTTTCGTTCACAAAAACTATTTTTGTTTGTGAAATGGATGTAGGTGGTGATGAAGAAGAGTTCAGGAGGTGTAGTATACAAGGTGGGTCTGGATGGCGGTGTAAAGAGAGAGCTTTACCTGGAAACCCTCAATGTGAAAAGCATCATTTGTATGCACTTAATAGAAAGAAAAATAGTAAGAAAAGTAGTTCTGGGAGGAAAAGAAAAGCTGAAGAAAGTTCAGAAAATGGGGTTGTTGAGGATGATGGTGGAGGTAAAGGGTTGTTTGATGGTGGTGATGATGGTGGTGGTGGGGTTTTTGTAGAAGGTGAAGTGAATGGTGGTGTTAATCTTGGTGTTGATTCTGGGAGTTTTAATCTCTGGCAACAAGGAGAAGGTCAACAGCTTGAGGTTTTTGGAGAGGGGAATGGGAATTTAGGTAAGTTTCTTGGGGATGGAGTTGAGTTTTTAGGTGGGTTTGTTGAGGATAGGAATGGTGTTGGTTTAGGTCAGCCATGGAGTAGTGTAGGTGTGTTTGGGAATGCTGGTGGGGTTTCTGGTGTTGTGAAAGAAGATCATGGAAACCGCGTTGATGGTGTTTGTCAAAATGACTCACTTGGTTTTCATTCTCAAGGAATTGATGGGTTGATTGGCGAAGAAGATGGAGCTGGGTTTGGGAATTTGTATGATAGGAGTTTTCAAGCACTTCTTAGTCAAGGGAAGGTTTGTGAGGAAGATGTGAATTTAATTGATGGTGCAACAGGTTTTCAAGGGTTGGATGGGGAAAGTGCTTATGATTTTAGAGGTGAGGTTGGTGAGGGTGTGGGAAATCTAAGTCAGCAAGATGGTAAATTCGGAGGTGAAAAAAATGTTGATAATGTATTAGAGGCTCCTAACTCTAATTCAAGTGACAAGATGAAAGCCATTGGTGTTGAAGAGGGAATGGAACTGTTACCAAGTGGAGGAGTTTCTACTAATGAAGAGGCAAAAGGTGAAGTTTTGAAGCCATTGACTAGGAGAGGAGGAAGACCTAAGGGTTCTAAGAATAAGAAGAAGAAAAGGGTTAGCTTAGCCGTGGACGGAGAAGCGGCTTGTGGAAGTGATAATGCAGGAACAATTGGGATGGATACGGTTGAAGTTTTAGAGAATGAAAAATCAGTGTTTTGTGGTAAGTCTGATGGAGAAGGTGTGGAAATGGGTGAGATTGCAAGGACAAGGGAGTGTAGTCAACCGGAAGATCAGAAGTGTACAGGGGAGATTGATTTGGCGGCTGGTTATGAAGTTGCTGGGGTTGGTGAGATTTCAAGACCGCTAAACAAAGAGAAGAATGTCGAGGAAGTTAGTAGTGAAGTTGCAGTTGAGATAGCAAGGCCTAAGAAGCGTGGCCGGCCAAAGAGTTCAGCCAATAAGAAGGTAACCTGTAGTGCTTCTAGCAAAGAAGGAGCTGGTGACATTACAACACAAGGTTCAGAAGAAAAAATGCTGATCGTTCCGTATCAGGAAGATGCAGATGAGTTTGCAAGCCTAACTAAGAAACTTGGTCCAGCATTGTCTACAAGGAATAAATTGAAAGGTATTGAATTTGAGGGTTATAAGAATCCAGAAATGTCTAGTAATGTTCGTCTTGAAGGTAATGATGGAACTGCAAGTGGTTTGGAGATTACTACACCGGCTCCTTTAAGTGAGACGGAAAAAGAGATGCCTTTTGAATCTGCCAAACATATTGAAAACTTAACTACGCCGCCAATAGTTAAGCGTGGTCGACCTAAGGGCTCAAAGAACAAGAAGAAAAGGCTAGCCGATCAGGAGCACATAGGCCATGGAGGTGACATCATTAAGCTAATTGGTATGGAAAATGACGAAGCCACTGCTGTTAGTGTCGGGGGTCAGGAATTGGTGGTTCAAACCCTTGGTCAAGATGAGGTTCAGAGTGTTAAACCAAAGATAGGTCGACCAAAGGGAGCTAAAAATAAGAAGAAAAATATTGATGGTGAAGCTGAAAACGAGTTACATAAGGAGAAAAAAAAGCGTGGTAGGCCTAAGGGTTCTGGCAAAAAGCAAAAGGAGACTGGAAATGAAAAGATAGCAAAGGGATTGGTGAGTGAATCTGGCGATGTCCATAAGATTGAAAGGCGTGGTAGACCAAAGGGTTCAGGCAAAAAGAAAATGGATAACAGTTCTCGATTGGATGCAGAGATTGAATGTGAGAAGAATACATGTGTTAATGGAATTTTGAGTACGACTATGCCACATAAACATATACATGAGGAATCCATTTTACTGCTAGAAGATCAAGTAAATAAGAAAGACGAGACAGATTTTGTTCTTGAGTGCTCAAAGGAATCTGGAATTGAAAAGGTAGCAAAGGGATTGGTGAGTGAATCCGACAATGTCCATAAGACTCAGGATGTCGAAGTGGGAGATATTTTTTATGAAAAGGAGGTGAAAGAAACTATAGATCATGGATTGGAACCTTCAGACATGATGGTGATTTGCACTAATAGTCACATTTTTCTCCATTCTTTAGAGTTTTAGTTAATATCTTAGATTGTTTGTTTTATTTTTTAAAATTTTGAATTTGATTTTCTTTACTCAAAAATCTCAATTTGAATTCATTTGCACTACTTTTTCTTTGTAGAGTGACTGTGAGACCAAAAAGGAGCCAAGGAATTCAAGGTGCCATCAATGCTGGAAGAAGAGTAGAACTGGTCTTGTTGTTTGTTCCAAGTGCAAAAGAAAGAAATATTGCTATGAGTGCATTGCAAAATGGTAATGCTAACAATTTTATATCTTCCAGTGTTCTGCTTTATAATGAATTTCACTACTTCATAATGAATTTCACATGTTAGGTTGTTTATTATTTTTGGCTCATCCAACGGGAATGGTTCATAGGAGAAAAATAGTTTTATTAACCTGGAAAAGAATAGCTTTACATATATTAGTTAATATTTTATAAACTCTGAAGCATCGACATCTGTGAAAAAAAGATGTGTCTGTGTAGATGTCGTGTCCGGTGTCCGTGTCTGTGTCCGTGCTTCATAGTTTATAACTCTCAAATCATGTTACTGTTTGCAGATAGGCTCTGGTGTTCTTATGATATTTAAATTTGAAAAATATAGGTACCAAGATAAAACTAGAGAGGAGATAGAGACTGCTTGTCCCTTTTGTCTGGATTATTGCAATTGCCGAATGTGCTTGAAGAAAGCTATATCTACGATGGTGTGTGCTTTCATTCTCTTGTACTCTATTATGCTTTCCATTACTTTTTGTACCTTTGCATTTCATGTGAAATGAGTTGTTTATCCACAGAATGGGAATGATGAAGCAGATAGAGATGTCAAATTACGGAAACTGTTTTACTTGCTCAAAAAAACTTTGCCATTACTCCAAGATATCCAACAGGAGCAGAGATATGAATTGGAAGTAGAAGCAAGCATACACGGTACTCTGATTTGATTTGCTTAGTATTATCTAGTTGATGGACTGATGATTTCAAATGTACAATATTGTGCCGTTTCCTCAGGTTCCCAGTTGGTGGAAGAGGAGAATATTCAGAAGGCAGAAGTTGATGAAGATGATCGAGTTTATTGGTATTATCTCACGGACCCTCTCATGAAGGAAATTGAAACTTTGGTTATTACTTAAAAAAAAAACTCATATTTGTTCAAAAGCATTTGTTTTACTCCACTGCATTATGATTATCCTCTCAAATATAACCTTTAGCAAGACAAGCAAAGTTAAGTTTTGAGAGAGAAAATTGTTGATCGGCAAAGCTTTGATTCTCCATTTTCCTTATTCTGGTACTGGCATTTATGGAATTTTTTTTTTATTACCACGGATAGGTGCTCATCTGAATTAATTTTAGTTTGAACTCCATTTATCTCGTATAATGTTTCACTTTGTAAATTGTAGGTATAAGTTGCAAAATTTGACTCGCTTTTTTTTTTTCTTTCCAAAATGTGATTTACTAATTTTCCCATTCAATTTTGTCGGTTTTCTTGTTTCACAGTGACAACTGCAATACATCCATTGTCAATTTCCACAGAAGTTGTTCCAATCCTGATTGCCAGTATGATCTCTGTCTTACTTGTTGCACTGAACTAAGACTTGGAGTTCATTGTAAAGATATTCCTGCTAATGGTAATGACGAAATGGTCGATGCACCACCAGAATCTATTGCTTGGAGAGCAGAGACAAATGGTAGTATTACCTGCCCTCCGAAAGCTAGAGGAGGTTGCGGTATTGCTATCCTCTCATTGAGGCGCCTATTCGAAGCTAATTGGATTAACAAGTTGACTAGAGGTGTGGAGGAACTTACCGTCAAATATCAGCCACCTATTGTTGATCTTTCTTTAGGATGTTCAGAATGCCGTAGTTTTGTGGAAGACGTAGCTCAAAATTCTGCAAGGAAGGCAGCTTCAAGAGAAACCGGTTATGACAACTTTCTGTACTGTCCGGATGCTGTTGAAACCGGAGAAACAACATTTGAGCATTTCCAAAGACACTGGATAAGGGGTGAACCTGTTATTGTTAGGAATGCATATAAAAAAGCTAGTGGTCTTAGCTGGGACCCAATGGTGATGTGGAGAGCTTTTATGGGGGCAAGAAAAGTATTAAAAGAGGATGCCATTAATTTTAAAGCCATTGATTGCTTGGATTGGTGTGAGGTTTGTGTTCGGATTTCTAGATTAAATTTGCCTCTATCTTATTTATTTTGATTAGGCATATAATGTTTGATATCCCAGATTCTAACCTATTGTTACCAAGAGAAAATTAGTCATGCAAAAATCATATTAATTATCTCGACTCGAGTTGTTTATATTGTCACAAAAAACAATCCAGAGAAGACTCTAACCATTTGGTCATCAAGCAACAATTTACTCACCTATTTTTCAGCTTTTGATTTGAGATTTTTATAATGGTTCTGAAAAAAAGATTATTTATTCTTTATGGTGATGCAGGTAGAAATTAACGCCTTTCAGTTCTTCAAAGGATACTTGGAAGGTCGTAGATATAGAAATGGATGGCCAGCTATGCTGAAGCTAAAGGATTGGCCTCCATCAAATTTTTTTGAAGAGTGTTTGCCAAGGCATGGTGCTGAGTTTATAGCGATGCTTCCTTTTAGTGATTATACACATCCCAAATCCGGTATTTTAAACCTGGCCACAAAGCTCCCTGCTGTTTTGAAGCCTGATTTGGGTCCTAAAACATACATTGCTTATGGAACTTCAGAGGAGTTGTGTAGAGGTGATTCTGTGACAAAATTACACTGTGACATTTCAGATGCGGTAAGTTCTATAATAAGAGATTCCTTCTGCTTGAATTTTATCATATACAAATAACTGCCTAGTGCCTACCATTATTATTATTTATAATTTTTCTAATTCTACTTAATTTACATTTCCCTATTCGAGCATTCTCTATAGTATAGACTATAAAGTTGGAACATAGTTAACATAATCGCTAACAATGTTACTTAAAAGAACATTTCCTTTGACAAAACTGGTGGGTGAATTTGTATTTTATCAATGGTGGTAGTTTAGTGGCATTGAAAGCTGAAACTAGTTTTTATCGGCTAAAGTGATGAGCTTATAATTAAAGGATAAGTAATCAATAGTTACATTTGTATAGTTGGTAGCGTTTCGGGTAAAATTGGAAAACACATTGATTCATTAGAATAATTAAAGGATATAAGTTACTGTTTGTTTGTGTCACATGTCAAGATACATGTTTTCTCCTTCTCATGCTATGATATGGATTAATCAGGTCAATATTCTGACACACAGTGCTGAAGTAAAGCCACCACCATGGCAATCCAGAATCATTAAAAAATTACGAAAGAAATATGAAGATGAAGATATGCGTGAGCTCTACAGCCAGGACAAAAAGGAAGTTAGTTTACCTAGAAAAAGAGGCAGAAAGCGTCGTGTAGGTTTTAACGTGGATCCTAAAACTTCTGAAAAAGAAGACCCTAGTGGTAGAGACTCACCCTTGCAAGGAAGTCAAGGAAAAGAAGAGAAACTTGATGAACAAGAATCCTCAGAACCCACCAAAATTAAATTCGATTTAAATGCCAGCGAGCAGGAAATCTCCGACTCACCAAATTTTCAGCAATTTGACCTCAATAGTCATGACTCCAGTTTCTTGGTTCCTGGAAACAATTGTGAGTCGATGCATTATGATAATGTGCAGCAAAGGTGCTCATCGCTAGGTGATGGATCTTATAAAGGAATTTCATCAGTGATTGATGATCAACCTTGTAGTGGAACACAAGAAACAAAAATTGTCAACAAATTAGATTCTTCAGAAGACTTCTGTTCGGATATCGAGACTAACAATGTAGATTCAGTCGAAAAGGATATTTTGAGTAATAATTTATGTCAAAATGATTTTCATTTGGGGACTCAAAATGGGAGTGCTGTATGGGACATATTCCGCAGGCATGATGTTCCCAAGCTAACAGAATATCTAAAGAAACACCATAGAGAGTTTCGCCACATGGTTAATCTTCCGGTGAATTCTGTAAGTACTGTTGCCTTATTTTCTTTGGATTATAATTGTTGTATTATTTTGTTTTCTAAATTTGTATATATATATATATATATATATTTTTGGCTTCAGGTGATTCATCCCATTCATGACCAGATCCTTTATTTAAATGAGAAGCATAAAAAGCAACTAAAACTAGAATATGGTATGAAATTATGCTTTAATTTGTGATGCAGTTTATGTAGATTTTGTAGCCAAGAACTTTTTTTCCTACCAGGTGTTGAACCGTGGACGTTTGAACAACATCTTGGAGAGGCTGTTTTCATACCTGCTGGATGCCCACATCAAGTGAGAAATAGAAAGGTAAATAAGGATCCCGTTCTTTTTATTTTAAAAATAAATGAAAGGAGTTAAAATAGTTTACTAAAATTACACTTGTTCATCACTTGAAGATGAGGCAGACGTGAATGTCATTTAGATATTTCATCTTGTTTACGTTTAGAATTTGGCTTAGTCATTTTGAATACTTTTATAATTTGATTTTGATGGGATATGTATCTTGTTGGAGTATATTTACTGTAGAAATTTTACTATGTATGCTGTTTTGCAATTTCTATTTTTAAGTATTTATGTATGTTATTGGAATTTATGTTTACTATGTACATTATTTTTTAGTTTTCACAATAGCGGTCATCCCACTATTCGCTATACCACTATAGATTTTTGGGGGTTCGGCGCTATGTGCCGCTATCCGAGATTATCAACCTTAACAGACTCGAGCAATAATAGGCTACCAACTAATGTGAAAGCAAAATCACAATAACAAGAATACAATAAACAAATAACACATAAATTGCTTACGCACTTCGATCTAAAATGATCTACTATGGAGGACAAAGCAACTATCCGATCCACTACTAATCACGAGTTTTTAATCAAGAAATTACAAATGAGTTTTAATAAGTTACCTCTACAAGTTCATAAAAACATCACCTTTTTTTTAATGACAAATTGTTAGTAGTTAGTTTTCAGTGATTGAACCCTGATCCTCCAATTCCTTTAACCCTTAGCTCAACTAATTCTACTTATTGGAGACTCAATATCTACAACCTCCTAATACGGGAATCACTCAATTCCAAAGTGTTTAGAAGTGTTTCTTAGTGATACAACCAAAGAGCCGCAAAACCCTCATGGCAAGAATCCCTCAGAAGCTCTCTTTCTCTCTCTCTAAGCCTATGTCTAGAAATCACATTTCTCAACAAGATGGCAGAAAGAATCTTAAGTATATGACACAGTTTCTAAGGCAAAACACTTCATATTTCTGCCAGGCGCTTCCTCTAAACGCCTCACGTTATTGATAAGAATGTAACTCTTTTGCATCATCTTTATAGTTCTTTCTATTGCACTCATTTTAAAATGGATAGTAGCCAATATTGGGAAAAGAGGGCATCTAGAATGAAATGGCGTCAACCGAACCTGCAAATGACCCATTAGAAATGAAGTTATAATTCCATATCATCAAACTATTGATGATAATAAAGCTCTTTTGTATCATCTTTATAGTTCTTCCTGTTAAATATCAGCACAAAATCAGATAGATTCTGCATGCTGTTTTACAGCTCATAGACTGAATGTAAAATGTAATTAATTGTAATTATTTGTCTTTAGTGTATTTGGAATCAGTATCTAGGGAGAATAATTACTCTTGATCTCATCTGAGTAAGTCTGGCAATTATTAAGTCTCAATCAAATTTTGACCTGCTAGTAATGTCTATATGTTAATCTCACCTTAGTGATTGGTTGAGATATCAAATTTGCTCTCGAACCTTTCATATCTTTATTAATTTGAAAGTAGTTATAAATTTTCTGAGTTGGTTTGAAGTCCTAAATATTTTCCCATTTACTAATTATACGGAAGGTGACCAAGCATTTCCACCATGACGAGACTTTTAACAATTCTGTGTTATATTATTATATAGTTTGACAGTTATTTTCTTTTTCAGTCTTGCATAAAAGTGGCTATGGACTTCGTTTCGCCCGAGAATGTTCGAGAATGTGTTCAATTAACAGAGGAATTTCGTTTACTTCCGAAAAACCATAGATCTAAGGAAGATAAATTGGAGGTACGCATTTGCAATTCTGTAGATACAGATAATGTCTAGGATAGTACATCATATGATAGTGTCTTTCAGCAGATTACCCTGTGCTTGACTTGTTAGATTTCTTGTATATCATAATTTGAATGCTGTGTTAGTTTTTGCTATACCATCTAATATACATCAGTTGCTCCTTGGACATCACAAAATTAGAGTGAAGATGCATTATTTATGCACTGTATTTAGAGACATTTCTTACACGTCATACATTCTTTGTCTGTAGATAAAGAAGATGGCACTTTATGCTGCTCATGTTGCTGTTGCTGAAGCCAATAAACTCATGGGAGCTAAATGAGTACTTAACTCTTAATCCTTTCCTATGCTGCCATGCATTATTTTATAAACGCGAGTCTTTCTTTTTTTTAAAACTAAATTAGTAACAGACATTGTATTTAGATGGCATGCATTAATTTAGGGTGTTCTTTCTGTTTTTCAGATGAAGCCAAAGCCTGCCAGTAACAACTTTTTGGAAAAATAACTCGAGAAGCAATTTTGCTGCTGCCTGTTAGTTTTGTTGTATCGTGCTTGTAACCATTTTCAAAGAGACTGTAAATTTGCCTGTATCATGTTGTTCCGTATCATACAAGTCATTGGAAATTCCATCAAAGTTCAAGTTGAATATTGGTTGCTGCTGCACCGTTACTAGACACTGACAACATGTGTACAATAAAGCCAAATACTCTGAATATTTGAAGAATGGTGTGTATCAACATTGGGGTGTTGTTGTTAGAAAATGGTTCTAGCCAGGTTGAATATTTTTAGCTAGACATTTACATGAATGAGTAACTTTCTTATTCAATTTTTTTTAATGCTGTAACTTCTAGTGACTGATCTCAAATCATGTAAATCATTTTAAGAAATTAGGATTTTTTGCAATCACAAGGTCAACATCGACCTCGCATTTAAATGAAGTTTTGATGGTTTATGTTTTGATATGTATTTACAGTTTGGTGAAGTAAGGACATTTCAATGGAGAATCTAAACAGAAAGGATATGCCCTTTTACTTTTACTGCCCCCTTATTTTTGTACTGGGCGCCCCAAAATTTTAGGTCCACGTCCTTAACTATGTCCGGTCCATCACGACTCACGTCCTATTTTTTTGCATGACGAATCTAAACAGAAAGGGTATGCCCTTTTACCACCCCAATTTGGCACCAACAAATTCAATACAATGACGCAGACCTCCTCCACTTAGCCTTCTCCATAACTTTGTCGAGAATATATCCTCTGCTGCTTTTTGCAATCAGCCACCCATTCTGTCATACATCTAATGGTTGGAAAGATAAATAAATTCTATCAAGTACAAGAGAAAAAAATTTATCATGAATCTAACCGCTGTCATTAGTGCTGCACAGACAGCAGGAGAGAGGGCACAGAGGATCCAAATCCAACTTTGTCACCTCATCAAGTTGCTACTTCAGCTGCACTTATACACTCTAATGCTAATATCAACACCCTAAGCTCAAGTGTCAATCACTATTCACTCTACTAACCTTGCATCAAATCAATATCTTGCTTCACTATATCCTACCACTTTGGATCCTCTCCTTCATTTTTCTCTCCTTCCCCCTCCATCCTTTCTATCTCTCTCTTAATTTCATTCTCTCTCTTGAATAAATTTTGTTTTTTTATTGATGAGTGAGAGTGAAATTAAGAGAGAGATAGAGAGGATGGAGAGGGAAGGAGAGAAAAATGAAGGAGAGGATCCAAGTCCATATCCTACACATTTCAGCACCAATCTCAAGTACTAGTTTAAAAATTAATTTACATGTAGAGGTGCTTTCCTTTAAATTCAAATTTATTTGAAGTCATTATTTACTCTCATCTTAATTATAAATGAGTGTTTTCTTTAAAACTATTTATTTTTTAATCTTACAGAAATTTTTATTTAAATTATTTTTTATACTTATTTTGTTAATAATAAAAATATTAAACCTTTTATAATTTTTTAGAAAAACCTATACGTAAAAAGTTTCAAAAAAACTAAACCAATAAATAAATAAATTTATAATTTTTACTATTGTTTTATGATTTTGACTTTTATTATAATTGGTGAGTATTAAATAATTCTAATAAATAAAAGAAGATACTGTTGAATCAAATCAAATTTATTACCAATTCATTGTTCTCTCATCAGATCATCATCATAACAAACACGTGTATCCTTTTAGTTGCAAAATTGTTACCAATTCATTTTCTTGTCAGTTTCCAACCTTTTCATTTTATTACTCTTTACAACAAAACTACTAAAACAAATACCAATAAATAAAAAATCATCAACCGTTGGATCAATAAATATCACAATCCAACGGTTCTATTTCCTTTCTCTCTCTCCCACTTGACACAAACGAGACAACCTCGGTAAGAGAGAGAAAGTGAAAGAACTCGAAGAAAAGAACATGTTCTTCAACATAATGGTGTCTGGTTCCTCAAAATCCACTTTTCTCGTCGATCCATGACCACCATCTTCCTTTTCTTCTTCTTGAATTGAAAAGAAAAAGAAAAGATAGAGATAGAGAGAGAAATACCCAGATAATTAAAACGGTGAAATTTTCGATTTTGATAACTGGGTATTTCTCTTTTTTTGATTTGGTTCAGTTTTGATTTTCATGGACTTGGATAGCATTGAGTGTGTTTCATCTTCTGATGGAATGGATGAAGATGAGATCCAACATCGTATTCTTCATCCTCATCCACATCCACATCATCATCATCATCACTCTGAGTTTTCTTCATTGAAACCTCGTAATGGAGGAAACACTAATGTTAATAACATTAATCTTGTTGTTGGTTCTACAGCTATTGCTCCTGCTACCAGTGTTCATGAGTTGTTGGAATGTCCTGTTTGTACCAATTCAATGTATCCTCCAATTCACCAGGTTTGCTTTTTTTCACATAATTTTTTACTTGTTTGTGTTTTTTGTCGTATGTGATTGTTTGTTAAGGTTGTTTTTTTTGTATGCTTGTTGTGACTTGTTTGGTAAATTTTGTTGCTTTGTAGTGTTATGAACTTAGTGTGAGGTTGATTTGTTCTTTTGGGGCTTAGGGGGTTTAGGATGTCTTCAATTCGGTTTAGGAATCTTTTATAACTGAAAATGTTAGGGTTATCTTAGAGTAGGAGATTAGAACTTAATTCTTCCCTACATAATATGCTTGTGATGGGAGGACTGTCCAAGCCTACAAATGCCTTATCTCTATGCCACGCGGGGCTAAACCCGCCCCTCCCACCGAGTACAATGAAGGTGTGAAGGTGTTGGAGACTACGAAGAAGGCAGCTCAAATTTGCCACAACTAAGGCTGCTAGGGGCGGGTTGCAGTTAAGGAAAAATTCCAACACGCCCCTTCACATCCGAGGCTGAATGGGCTTGTTTTGAATGGTCTCGTTGAACTTGTTTCCCCTTCTGGTTTGTTTGGAACCACTTTTAGTCTGTGGTTCCAACTTTTGAGGGATGTTCAAGGACCTTCTTTGCCATTGTTTTGTAAGTGTTCACACTTTTACCGAGCATTGTTTGTTGATCATGTTGTTTAGTTGTTGTTTACAATGCACTTTCACGATAGTTGCCATGGTTTTGTTCTTTGTTGTGCCTGCTTTTTTACTGGAGAACATAGTTCAGTGCTATACGGCTATCTACTGTGTGTTATGGCGATTGGCCAAAAGTTCTCCATATGAGTATGGCAGATATAATAGGTGTTGCAGTCTATGGCAGTGGGCACAAAATTCCCCGTGCTATAATGCCATGGCAAAAATTTGACAACACTGACTTAGCTACTTCAAGTTTGCATTTTAGTACTTTTTGGCTATGCCACAATTATTTCTGGTTCATTTATATGATGTCACTGTCACCTCTGTCACCGCCATCAATAAGTTTTTATTAGGATTTCAGCTGCAACTGGCGCTGGTCCATTATTGTTTTCAGTTTGGTTTGAAGATGTTACACCTTCTAGTTAAGGCTTCAGCTGCAGTTAGCACTGCTCAATATTATTTTAGTTTGTCTTGTTTTGGAGATTTTTGATAGAAACCAATTGATACACAAAAGAAAATAGAGAAAATCCCTTTGAATTACAAAATAATACCGCAGAACTTCGAGGGTCTTCACCTCTTCTAATGCCAAAGTGGACCCTTTCCAACCAAATTTTAAGATATCATCTCTCAATCACCCCATCTATGGCAACATTCTCATTCTCCTAATTAATTAGTAATTCCTATTCTAAAACTGCAGTTACATATGACAGTTACTGCAGTTACACGACATTCCCAAATTTAAACCGTAATGCTATGTTAAGTGTCCTGGATCTTGACAAATGTTGGAAAAAAAGTCTTTATTTGCCAGAAAGGAAAAAGAAAGAAAGTAACAAATAGCTTTATTGCAGTGCCACAATGGTCACACATTGTGTTCCACTTGTAAAACAAGGGTGCACAATCGATGTCCGACTTGTAGACAAGAGCTTGGAGATATCAGGTGTCTGGCACTAGAGAAGGTTGCTGAATCACTCGAGTTACCGTGCAAGTACTACTCTCTTGGATGTCCTGAAATCTTTCCATACTACAGCAAGCTTAAGCATGAGACGGCGTGCAATTTTAGACCCTACACTTGTCCTTATGCCGGATCAGAGTGCCCCGCTGCTGGTGATATTAACTTCCTCGTTGCACATTTGAGGGATGATCATAAGGTCGACATGCACACAGGATGCACATTCAACCATCGTTATGTGAAGTCAAATCCGCGCGATGTAGAGAATGCTACTTGGATGCTCACCGTAAGTATGCTTACAGATATCTTTTTTCTTTTATAGATTATTACTCACGCAATAACACAATCGCCCGATCAAAATCGGACGGCTAATCGCCTGATCTATATAATCTATTCTTTTGGTATTTCATTGTTAGGTATTTCATTGTTTCGGCCAATACTTCTGTCTTCACTTCGAAGCTTTCCAACTAGGCATGGCTCCAGTTTACATGGCATTCCTCCGTTTCATGGGAGACGAGAACGATGCTCGAAACTATACATATAGCCTCGAAGTTGGAGCAAATGGAAGAAAACTCATTTGGGAAGGTACACCACGGAGTATCCGCGACAGCCACCGTAAAGTTCGAGATAGTCACGACGGACTCATAATCCAACGAAATATGGCCCTATTTTTCTCTGGTGGTGATAGGAAAGAACTGAAACTAAGAGTGACAGGAAGAATATGGAAAGAACAACAGAATCCAGATGGTGGAGTGTGTATACCAAATCTTTGCAGCTAATGTGGCTTTTATTGTCTCTGTGTGATGTATTGTATGTATATCTACACTACACTACACTACACTACACCATCTTTGTGTATGTTGTAAACTTGTAATAGATTAAAGTACTAAGATGATGGCTTTGAAATTTTCTGTTTTTCCAAGTTGTGTAATAAAACAAGATTTGGAACTATGATTTAGACCAGTGTTGGATCATTTTCATATAAAAAGTTTATAGGTAGAGAATTACACGTAAATTAATAATAATTCAAGCACTAATCTAATGGTAACCCTTTAAGATGCATCACTCAAATCTAATTGTAAAAGAGAAAATATGTTAAACTTTTGAGAGGGATGTTTGTACTCTATTTATAGTTCTATCTACATTGTAGAGGCGTAGAGGATACATCACCTTGAATGTAACCAACGTTTGGATACCCCACAAAATTGGTTGTTAGAGATGTTCCACTCTAATTCTTCCTAAGATAGGTCACTCAAAAAATGATTGAATTCAATTGGAAATGATGTTTCATGACAAATTACACAACGTGCACTCCAAGAAACTATGGAATTTAAATCCTTCATTCCTAGTAAGTTCTTTTCATAATTAACTTTAATGAATTTGTGTAATGATTTTTGTGGCACTTTTGTAACATAAAAAAAAACTTTAAATAGTAGGTTTACGAGTCATATCCTCATACTTTGAAGAAGTATTTCAATAAATTTTTGAACATTTTTATTTATTTGTTGTGTTTTGAGTTTGAATATAAACAGACTATGTTATTGTTTTGTAGAAAAGATGACTCCCAAGATAAACATTTATTTATTTATTGTGTTTTGAGTTTGAATATAAACAGACCATATTATTGTTTTGTAGATAAGATGACTCCCAAGATAAAGAGAAAGAATCCAACCTCATTAGTGAATCCTCACAAGGTATTTGGAAAAGTTTCCAATAACCTAAGAGATTGGATGAAGGAGACACCTTTTGCGTCCGACATTCAAAATGAAGAGAAATAACAACAATAAGACTAAACTTTCATAGCGGAGATGCTAGCAGCTATGGAGAAATTGGATCGTCAGAACGAGGCGTTACAGGAGAGTTTCCATGATTTACAACAACAATACACAAAGTCAAATGTGATCGAAGAGGAGGAGCTCATTGATCCCCAAGCATTCGCAAAAAATATTTGGGAGGCTCTAGTCCTCAGAAATTTCAAACCACCGTCTTTGGTGTCATTTGACGGTAAAAGCGATTCCCATGAGCACATAATCACCATCAACACGCACATGGTCATCATTGGGGTAGCTGATTCACTGAAGCAAAAATCGATTGGTCGAAACGTTCAAGGAGAACGCCCTCAAGTGGTACATGGGCCTTATGAGGTTCTCGGTGCCAAGCTACCAGGACCTAATGAAAACGATGGTTCATCATTTTACAACCAGTAAGCACAAAAATGTTTCTACTACCATCATGTTCAATGTCCGACATGGCTATTTCGAGCCCATGCGTGAGTATTTAGCCATATATATTGAAGAGACAATCAAGGTCGCCAACGCAAATCAAGAGATGTTTGTTCGAACTTTTTAGGATGGTTTAAAGATCGACAACATTGATGGAAGAGATTGCAGGAAAAGCGAAATGTTATATTAAAAGAAAAGAAAACAACACTAAACAAGAACTTGGGATGCAAGAGACTGAGGTGGTAGAAAATATGAAATGTCCAGTCAGCAAAGGAATTAGAACACAATACCACTCGGCCATGCCGCCAAAACGATACAAAAAATAGATCAGAATATCACTCCTCTAAAAAAAATCAATGTATACCTTTTCAGTCACAAAAGAAAAGTAAAAATTTCGGGACAAATAACAACCGTTAACTAGAAATTCTGGATTAATTCAGGAATCTTAGGGTCTGTTTGTTTCATCTTTAAAAAAATGAATTTTTTCTTTGTATTTTTGAAAATAGATTTTCCAAAACCGTTTTTCAAAATATTACAAGTTTTTTTATATTTATTTTTTCTAAAATGAAACACTAATTTTGACATCCTAGAATATAAACATAGATTATTGAAGACAAAAACTTAGTAAAAATCGCAATTTTTTCAAAAAGTTGTATTTCAAAATGATTTTTATGAAAATCTATTTGAAATAGCTTTAAAATTATGTGATTTTTTGAAATTTTGATATCCAATTTTTTCCCCATAAATAGATGATATACTTAAAACCACATTTTAAGAATAACTATTCAACCAAAATTTTCATTTGAAGCTTTTATAAAAAGTTTATTTGTAAAATTATTTTTCACAAAATTTTATAACACTATAAAAATCATAGACTAGGACAAACAGAGAACACTCCCACCTAAGAGAAATTGGAATCGGGGAGAAAGACATGACCCTGGCCAATCGACTCACACTTTGAATAAATGATTGTGCAAGGTTTCTTAGGAGGCGGAGCGAATAACTCATCGAGAAAGAGATATATCTGTCATGTAATGCATATAGTCAATGTACGACCCGTAGATAGAACAATTGCCTTGCCAGCAATTAGTTTTCTCATCAGAGACGCAAATGGAATCTTACCCTATGAAAATTACCTCGTGGTGATTAGATTACAAATGCAGAGTTTAAATGCCAAAAGTGTCCTAGTAGGCCCTGATAAGTACAAATTTGTAGTGCTTTTGTATATATAATTTTGTGGCACTTATTGTGTTTTTGTGTAAATTCCATTGAATAATCCCACGTTTAGTGTGTAAATACGTTTAGTTTGTTTATACTCGTGTTTTGATTCATTTGTGTACCTTTTGATAGTTTTCTATTCATTTTGTAGGTATTAATGCGTATTTGGAGCATGAGCAATAAAGTGTCGAATACAACGCTTCAAACGTGTGATTTTTACCAATTCATCAAAGAATAAGGCTCAAAATAAGAATGATAAAAATCATCAATTTGGTTGACATTTTTTCATTGTTAGATAGAGCATCGAATAAGCTTTCCAACACTTCGAACCGGGCGCAAATTGGAGTTACAGTTGTCAAATTATGGCCGAAACAATGCAGAATTTTCTACTGTTTCTGATGTGCGACAGCGGATAAAGACTCCTCATGTTTCTTCATGAATCCAATGAGGTACATCAAACTTCTTTGTGATATCTAAATTATGGAAAACCTTGAAATAAACTTCTTAATTATTTGCTTGCATGACCAAATGAATCTCATTGGGAAGTGAAAAGCCATATGAGTGCATATTTCTTTAGAGTAGGTGGGAAGATGATACACTCTAGGGAATCATACATATCTTGGAGTTTCATTTTGGCATTAAAGAAAGTTAAATGCTGATGACATTGCGGGTGAACTACCACGCAGTGCTATCCTTGTATGCCTAGGTGAATATCTCATATACTATGACTAAGAGCCAATTATGCACTTTATGTTGTGAAGTTTTTGGTAAATGATCATGACATGCTTATGCCCATACAATTACAAGTAAGATGCATTAAAACTTTTTTAAAAAAACTTTTCGCAATGTAAACTAATATTTCCAAACAAGTCCTAATGTTTAGAGTTTCAATGAAAAATAATTTTATGAATAGCACAAAATAAAATAAACACATGAAAATGTATTATGATTTCAACAATAGCTAGTTGCATGTGGAGGAAAATCATCCTAATGTTTGACATGTGGATTAGGCTTGTGATAAGGAATGCACATGTGAAATTAATATTAAGAATAGTGTGTCACTACTCATTTCTTAGTTGGTGTTTCGACATGTTTGTTCCTCCTTTGTCCTAAACAACCACCAACTGACCAACACCAATAAAAGAGGATTATCATGTAAAAGAGGATTATCAAATCTGAGGACCAAGACTCTTCAATATAGAGGATAGGTGCACACCGCACGATACCCACATGATCATGCTAGTACCTCAATTAGGACAAAGTCATATGTAGGGGTTGTAAATTGTATCAAATAGTATATTAACTTATTGAATCAAATAATACTCTTGATTTGGAAAATAGTTGAAGAATAAAGTATATCATATGAGGCTTTGATTCTATTATCATTCTTAGCATCATTGTTGAATGAAATAGTTTTATGGGTCACATGTCACATGATCCAATAGGCCAAGTGGGACAAAGTGAATATGCTATAGTTGTAAAATACCATTGTTTTCCAATTTATCTTAATTAATGAAGAGAGAACATGCTTATATAAAAAAATGAACAATGAAAATGAAAACGGTACACAAACTTCTTGAGTCAACTATAACACCTTTGACTTTGAGGGGAATAATACAATTACAAGACCTATTATATAAAGTCTACAATTACAGCTTAACTTTTGTTATTACTTATTTGCATTATTGACAAAATAAATTTTTGTCCAAAAAACTATTTTTTGGGACAGTTAATACAAAGTAAAACTATAAAAATAGGAGCTATATATTCCCACAATTGAGGTTATGTAACAAAGTAAATCCTTTCTATATAGATATATCTGTGGTGGTGGAGATCAAGTGGATAACCCGGCCAAAAATGCCACACCGGTGGATGGTAACCACGACGAACCGGAGATGAATTGGGCCACGGTGTATCTATTGGCCTCTACCGTAGAAGTAATGACTCGGTACCCGGGCCATTTGACCCGTTGCCCGATGGCTGCACCCGGCCCATAGTTCATGTACTCACCGTAATATAAAGTTTTTAATGCGAATTCTCCATTCCATTCTAACCATCCATGTGGATGCACATGATCACTCATGTAGGATAACATATAAACGGTCCTAGCGTACATTTTCCACGGACGGCCCAAATACGTTTCAATGCTGCCCTTTGATGCGGCGAGCTCCGGGGCAGGCAGGATCCGACAATCATGAATGGATATACCCGTATTTTGATTCGGGTCTTTTCTATTTTGGGCTGTGATTGTGTTCTTTTGTTGGGCCATGGGCTTGCGCGCGTAAATGTTGCATTTTTGAAAAACTACCGCGGCATTTCCAAATATAAAATCAACCGTGCCATAGATGCTACATTCGCGGTAGAATTGACGGTTGGAGTGTACATAGCACGCGTCTTGATACCCTAAAATGTTGCAGCGGTACACCACCGCGTGATCGGCTCCAACACGGAGCGCGACCGCTTGGTGCTTCTCCGGTCCTGCATAGTTCTCAAATGTGATATCACGTGCCATGAATCCAGCACCACTAGCAGCTGCGTTAAGTAACAAACGTGAACTAATTAAATTGAATAAATTAATTAAGTTACCGAAACTTAATTAATTTTTGACTAAAAAAATCAAGAATATGATATTGTCGACAAGTTTGTCTTGTAATGCATGATTGACTCGTAACGAATAATTTAATTTGGAGTCATTGATGTTTGGTGTGTAGAAAGAAACAATTGATTATTTTGCAATTATAAAAGAAACAATTGATTGATTAATGTTAAGTTAGTACTAGTAATATGGTATGGTGATAATAAAAGTCAAGAAGTAAATGATTATTTAGAGAATGCGTAAGATTAATGCAATGTCACACTTTAGTTAATTAATTAAATTTTAACCTTAAACACACTATTCAGAACTATATGGCTTGAATTAAAGTGTAATTTTAATCAAATAGTTTTTCTTTCTTTTGTTACCTTTTGATTGTGAAAGTGGAGTTTACAAAACACATTATGGGAGAAGAAAGAACAATAATACATGCATTGATGACATGCACATCACGATCAAACATGCTGTTTTTGTTTCATAAATCCTAATATAACAGCCTGTCTGTCATGTCATATGTATGGTTCCAATTACATCATTGTGTAAATACAGAAACGGTGGGGGTATTATTGTCCAAAAAAAAACACTTTCACTTCCAGGTGCATGCCATGTGTATTATAATATCGTGCATGAACATGGTATTTATTATTTAATTTTTATTTACTCAATTTATAAATTTTATGTTATTATTTTACATAAAAAACAAATTATAAAAGCGTATAGAATAGAACCTTACCAAAGGAAGCGGTGTGGAAAGTGGTCATGCCATCAGCAACACTTTTCTTTCCTGTAATGACAGTTTTGCCCTTCCCATCTCCAATAAACATGATATTGGTTTTCTTTTTTCCTATCTTTAAATTATTCTCTTCATACCTGAAAGTTCCATTACATCAAAAAGTTAGATCATACGTCATACTTTTCATCTACTACAAGTATAATACACAAGCAAAAGAAAATACCAATAACTTACCATATTTAGCAAACAAAAATAAAAATACTAACATTAATTGAATATTTAAAATATAATTAACAGAAACAGTTGCATAATTAATCATAATTAGAAACTATAGATTATGCTTATAAAAGAAAAACCATGCATTATTAGCATAATTTTGTTTATACAGACAATAGCAAGAAAAATCTCACTATCAACCACTCATATTAATTATTACATGTTTCAACTACATGCAAATAAATATTTTAATAACTTATCATCCACTTAATTTTCTTTTTCTAGATACATATCATAATTCATATCACTACCTTACTACATTTATGTAGTTGGTTAAATAAAAACAAAATAAAAAATATTTTCAAATGAAGAAAAATAAAATAAAAAGTGTATCCGTTATCTCGGAAATTGAACCCTTTTTCAGAAAAGTTTTTATTTTACTTTTTAAACCGTCAAAAACAAAAGAGAGAGAGATAATTACCTTCCTGCCCTCACGTAGATTATGAATCGACGGCTACTATGCTCCGGCGCATTCTTAATAGCTTCCGCAATCGTCTTCACCGTGCCGTCGCCACCACTCTTTGAAACGACGATATCAGCTTGTATCTCCGATACCGGTAAACTCAACAATCTCCTATCTCGTTTCTGAACCCATTCCGGAAATTCTCGCGAGATATCACCGACAATAACATCACCATCACGCTTTTCATCATCAATTCCCATTAATCTTCTTTTGTTCTGTATCGGCACTCCCGTGAAATCACCGTCACTACTCGACGAAAATATCGCCAGAGAGTTACTCACGAGTTCCGATAGGTCCTTCAAGTTTCCAACCATCTGATCCTTAACGGTGCCGGTAGTGTCGTCAAATCCCTCCAGGCAAGTGTCTTGGTTGGTTAACGCGGCGCTGAGCCACGTCATCACGTCCTCGTTTGATCCTGCGAGACCTGGTTGTTGGTCGTCGCGGGATAAAGTCGAGGACATGGTAGTGAGCGAGTCCATGGAGAGCTTTATCGCGTCCATGGACTCGTCCATTAGTTCGAGGCAATCCTCGTATGCAGCGCGGACTTTGGAGTCTGCGACTGTATACGAGAGGCCTGAGGACGCGAAGAGTGCCTTGCTGATGTGGCGATGTGTCATATTGAATGATATATGGACTAGTTGTTGCTCGGAGGCGGAGGTGGAGCCAGGGAAGTCGAGGAGGGAGTTGATGCAAAGTGTGGGGAATCTCGTCCTGCTGCAGGTTCGGGAGATTGCTTGAGTCGGTTTGGCGCGGAGGTTTGAGGTGGTTTGATTGTTTGAAGCGCGGGAACGGACAACGGTGATGAGTGCGGCGGAGATGGCGGAGGCGACGATTAAAGCCGCGGCGAGGATAGAAAGCATGATGAGTTTGTTTTTGCTTTTCTGGTTGGAATTGGATGCGGCGGAGTTTGTTAGAGGCGCGGTGGATCGTCGCGACGAACCACCGGGATCGGAGGGTCCAAGTCTATCAAAGTCCATTGTGAGGATTTTTGAGGGAGAGTTTGTTATGAAGAGAGGTTGTTAAACTAAGTGGTTTTTATAACTATGTTGGTGGTTTGTTTGAAGATAGTGTATGAGAGTGAGTGAGGTAAAGTGAATGTTTGAAAGTGTAAAAATGAAAAAAATGCAAGTTATTAGGTTGGTGTGAAGTCTATGTCTAACGAATTAGCTAGCTGGATGCTACTTATTTTTCCAAGAATTGTCAATTGGATGGATCAATATATAGATGGAGTTTTCTTCTACTTTCTAATTTTTATGCCTTTTTTATATTACATGTCTCTTCCTCAATCTTTAGTTTATAGTTATGTGCTATCTGATGTGTTTGTTTAATTTCATACGACAAAATTAGGTTTAGAGTGTGTTTGGATGGAGCATTTTAACGAGAGAAAGTAATGTTTTGAGGGAATTTAAAATGATTTGACCAAAATCTATTGTTTGGATACAAAAATGAAGAATTGTTAAAATGATAGAAATTTATGGAGTATTTCATCTAAGTTAAATTTAATCATTTTGAAATGACACCAAAAACCAAAGAATTTGAAATTCCTCTCATGTTTCATAGAATGTATTTGTTATTATTATTTCTTCAAATGTCCTCATATTTTCCAAAATTATAAAATCGACCCCAAAATTTTTTTAAAAATTGCAAATTGGTCCTTGATAATTTTTAAAATTTACAATTTGGTCCTTCGAATTTTTAAAAATTGCAATTTGGTCCCTACTTTTCAATTTTTTAATTTGGTCCAAAAAATTTATATTTTATAAAAAATGACCCAAAAAATCTAACAATGAATTACCTTAATACTTCATCCAAACAAAATAATTTAAAATGAATGGATTTCAATTGAATCATTTGAATTGCTTTGAATTTTAAATTCCCTTAAAATTTCTAATTACCTCATCCAAACACACTCTTATAGTTTATCCAATTGTATAGAGATTATAGTACCATCAATGTGTATTGAGATTATAGTTTCTCAACATAATCACATCATTATATTTACTTAAAGATAGAATAATCTTCACTCTACTTGATCAGTGCATTTTTATGCACGTTCTTCCATGTTTGTACTTAGGCATTTCTATGGTTTGGTTTGTTTATTTTTCTATTTTATTATGTTTTTATATTTTATTTTATTTTTGCACTTATTTGATTTTCGTACTTAATTTTCAGCTTTAGCAGCTTTCACGAATAAATTCATAACTGGAGCTTGGAGTATCGGATTAAAGCGTTCTACCAGTCGTTGGAAAGCTAAGAAAAAGATCTACGATTTTTGTTCAGAAGTCAGAAGCAAATTCGGACTCCAACAAGGCCAGAAAACTCGTACAAGCTGCTGCATTATTTTTTGTATTTTGTTTGGGTTAGTTGTATTGGGCCTGGATCACACATTTGACCCAGTTAAGTTGTGAAATGGGTCGTGCTATTGTTCCTTAGGTTAGGCAGCCACGAAAATACTGTTCAGACATCACCATTCACGAATTTTGAAAAGCTTGTACGAATTGATCCATGGCGAACTAATCCCTTCGAGTCAATCTTCCGTATTCAGGTTCCAAAAACTATGAGATTATTATAATTTTGCAATAAAACTTCCTTCAATTATATATGCTGTTTATCTTTTGCTTAATTTGATATTCATAATATATATTGTTTGGTTCGATTGATTATGTTTTCCAATTTATCTGCGTGTTTATCGTATGCTTAATCGTTAACCCGCTTATCGCTTAACCGAATGCTTAATTCGACAAACGGGAAATATAATTGGTATAATATTGTTGCGCTTGTTGATCATATTATAATCGAACGGGAACGGAATCCGCTTAGGATAGTGAAATTATAATAGTCGATGATTAGTAGGAACCGGATCGGTAGATTGACTTATTTCATAATCACTTTTACAAAAACAGCTTATTTTCAGAATCATTTATTTTAAGCACTTTTTCTGTAATTCGACCACCAAACCAACCCCCTCCCCCCCCCCCCCAATTTCGATTTCAGTTAATAATTCAAGAATCCTTGAGAGACGATACTCGAGTTACCGTTACCGTTGTTACTACAGTTTGCAATTTTACTCGTTTTTGACCCGCGTGCGACAGCGGATCAAATTGGCGCCGTTGCCGGGGATTCTTGTGAACATTAACCGATATTAGAGTCTTAGGTGTAGTGCTTGTGCGTTTTGGCCATAGGTTCCTCGCGGTTTCAGCCATAACGCCTCTAGAGTCGAAAAAATCGGTTTTTGGGAAAATTTCACCGTTTCGAAAATCTGTCCCGACAGTTAGGTGTGAAAAAAATCCCTGATCAAAAATCACTTACTACAAAGTAGTTACGTGTCAAATTTTTCAAATCGCGAAAAAAGCCTTTTTACTATTTTTAATGATTTATTTTCTGTTTTCATAGAGTCGAAAAATTCCGAAAAAAATACCAAAATTCTATTTTTACGTCATTAGATTATTTTCGGTGTCAGTTTATTTTTTTGAATTATTTTTAATCGATTTGCTTCATTGTGTTTGTTTTAGGGACATAGTTGGCATTTTCACGATTGTTGCTGCGTTTGCTGTGCACTAGTCCTGGCTACTAGGTCTTCCTGTCCTGAACTTATTGCTTTTGATCCTGAGGTAGAGAGAACCTTGCACACACTTCGTAGAGCAGGCCAGGCTAGCAATAGTTCACCTTCACCGACCATAGCTGAGTCTGATTCTGAGTCTGATTATTTGCATAATTTATTTGATTCTGATTCTGAACTTGCGTTTGAAATGTCTGAAAATAGAACTCTAAGGCAACTTGCAGCCCCTGATGTTAATTATAATGGCTTGTGTATTGAATATGATGCTGTTGCTGTTCCTTTTGAATTAAAATCGGGTTTAATACACTTGTTGCCAAAGTTTAATGGTCTTGCAGGTGAAGATCCACACAAACATTTGAAGGAATTCCAGGTGGTGTGCTCTACACCATTGAAGCCTGAAGGGATCACTGAAGATCATATCAAACTTCGTGCTTTTCCTTTTTCTTTGCAGGGTGCAGCGAAGGACTGGATATATGATCTTGAACCGAATTCAATCACAAGCTGGAATGCTCTAAAGAGAGTGTTCTTGGAGCGATACTTCCCTGCCTCTAGAGCTGCTTCAATTCGAAAAGAGATTTGTGGCATTAGACAAGACAACGAGTCATTGGCTGAATATTGGGATAGGTTCAAGAAGTTGGTTTCAAGTTGTCCTCAACACCAGATTACCGAACAACTTCTCATTCAGTACTTTTACGAGGGGTTGTTACCTATGGATAGAAACATTCTTGATGCTGCTAGTGGTGGAGCACTTGTTGACAAAACTCCAGCTGCTGCCAGGGCCCTCATTGAAAATATGTCCTTAAACTCCCAGCAGTTCACCACTCGAACCAATTCTGTCCAAACCAAGGGTGTACATCAAATTCAAGGTTCCTCGAACAGAGCTTTAAAAACCAGACTTGATGAGCTGACAGCTCTAGTCAAACAACTTGCAGTAGCGAAACCTCAAACATCAACTGTATGTGGCATTTGTACAGCTCATGATCATCCCACCGATACTTGTCCTCTTCTGAAAGATGATACTGTTACCGAGCTGCCTCAAGCTTATGCAGCCAACCTTTACAACCAGAACAGGTACAACAACACCCCTGACTTGTCTACCAACAAATATCACCCCAATTGGAGGAATCATCCCAACCTTCGATATGGAAATCAGCAGCCTTCCCAACAACAGCTTACCGTTCCATTACCTCAGCCACATCACACCCCTCCAGCTACTACTTCCGGACCATCCTTGGAAGATCTTGTTAAGCAAATGGCCGTGAACAACCTTCAGTTTCAACAAAGAACCGACGCTAGCATTCAGACCTTGACCACACAGATGGGACAACTTGCTACTCAAATAAATAATATGCAAGCTCAAGGTTCGAACCAACTTCCAGCACAAACTGTTGTCAATCCGAATGGTAATGCTAATGTGAGCGCTATTTCTTTGAGATCCGGAAAGGTTACAGAACCAGCCCCTGAAAAAAATAAAAAAATCATTGAGGTAACTTCTGAACTTTCTTCTTCTGAACCTCCTCCAGCTGAGCTTTCTTCTCCTTCTTCTGTTGTGGTCGGAACTGAAAAAAATAAAGAAAAGGAGTATGTACCACCAGTTCCTTTCCCACATAGAGTTCTAAAAAATAAAAGAATTGAGGAGGGAGACAAAGAAAAAGAAATTTTGGATATGTTCAGGAAAGTAGCGGTAAACATTCCGCTTCTTGATGTGATTAAGCAAGTTCCAAGGTATGCAAAGTTTCTGAAGGATTTGTGTACAAACAAGAGAAAGGTAAAAGGAAGTGACAGAGTCAACTTGGGAAGAAGCATCTCTGCTTTCATTCAGCCCGAACAAAGTGTTTCAGCCATCTCTCAGGTCTTGCCTCAAAAGTGCAAAGACCCGGGAACTTTTACTATTCCTTGTACCATCGGGGATAAGAAATTTGATAACTGTTTGCTTGATTTAGGAGCGGGCATTAATGTTATGCCTACTTCTATTTATAATAACCTTTGCCTTAGTCCCATGCAGCATACAGGTTTAATCGTTCAACTGGCGAACAGGAGCAATGCACGTCCCACCGGCATAGTGGAAGACGTCCTCGTTCAAGTTAACGATTTAATTTTTCCTGCAGATTTTTACATTCTGGACATGGAAGGAGAGACTAAGTCAAGCAGAGCTCCCATCATCTTAGGAAGACCGTTCATGAAAACGGCGAAGACAAAAGTTGATCTTGATGATGGAACCATGTCCATGGAATTTGGTGACATCGTCGCAAAATTTAATATCTTCGATGCCATGAAACACCCTGTGGAGGAGCATTCGGTTTTTAACATTGAGTTGATTTCTGAACTAGTTGATGAGAGTTATTCTGAATTATTTGCATTTGATTTTCCATTTCTCTCTGATTTTTATGCACGTTCTTCCATGTTTGTACTTAGGCATTTCTATGGTTTGGTTTGTTTATTTTTCTATTTTATTATGTTTTTATATTTTATTTTATTTTTGCACTTATTTGATTTTCGTACTTAATTTTCAGCTTTAGCAGCTTTCACGAATAAATTCATAACTGGAGCTTGGAGTATCGGATTAAAGCGTTCTACCAGTCGTTGGAAAGCTAAGAAAAAGATCTACGATTTTTGTTCAGAAGTCAGAAGCAAATTCGGACTCCAACAAGGCCAGAAAACTCGTACAAGCTGCTGCATTATTTTTTGTATTTTGTTTGGGTTAGTTGTATTGGGCCTGGATCACACATTTGACCCAGTTAAGTTGTGAAATGGGTCGTGCTATTGTTCCTTAGGTTAGGCAGCCACGAAAATACTGTTCAGACATCACCATTCACGAATTTTGAAAAGCTTGTACGAATTGATCCATGGCGAACTAATCCCTTCGAGTCAATCTTCCGTATTCAGGTTCCAAAAACTATGATTATAATTTTGCAATAAAACTTCCTTCAATTATATATGCTGTTTATCTTTTGCTTAATTTGATATTCATAATATATATTGTTTGGTTCGATTGATTATGTTTTCCAATTTATCTGCGTGTTTATCGTATGCTTAATCGTTAACCCGCTTATCGCTTAACCGAATGCTTGATTCGGCAAACGGGAAATATAATTGGTATAATATTGTTGCGCTTGTTGATCATATTATAATCGAACGGGAACGGAATCCGCTTAGGATAGTGAAATTATAATAGTCGATGATTAGTAGGAACCGGATCGGTAGATTGACTTATTTCATAATCACTTTTACAAAAACAGCTTATTTTCAGAATCATTTATTTTAAGCACTTTTTCTGTAATTCGACCACCAAACCAACCCCCCCCCAATTTCGATTTCAGTTAATAATTCAAGAATCCTTGAGAGACGATACTCGAGTTACCGTTACCGTTGTTACTACAGTTTGCAATTTTACTCGTTTTTGACCCGCGTGCGACAGCGGATCAATCTAGATTTATAGAAATGAGTTAAAATCAAATTGATATTAAATTCTAGTTTAAAATGCTATAAACCACCTACTATTAAATTTTTGATATCAGATCACCATGATTAGATTTTACACTCCAAATATTCAAGTCTCACATCGATAATATATGATCTGAATATATATGTGTATAAGTGAAAATAATTTTCACTTTACAAGTCAACTTTGTAAGGATGAGTCAATCTCGACCATATTTATTAATATGTAATATACTAATATATATTTTTTATTTATATTATGAATTAGATTCTATCTACTTACAATTAATTACATGAATTAATCTTTGGAATCGGGGATTGCTATTGCATATCTAATGTTTGTTTGAATGTTTTCTCTTAACAATAATGACATAAAGTGTAAGGAGATTGTGAAGTTTTTTGATTTAGATAATGAATGGTGGTGACTAAGTACCTATTATGTAGGCAAGATGAATCCTTAATTTATTAGAATATTTTTGTTTTATTGGAATAAAATAATGGATGGTCTAAGAATGAAGAAATATGAAATAGTTTGAAACTTTATGAATTGGGTAAAAAAAGGGACTTTTGTGCTGTGCCTTGAGTTTCTTAACTATTAAGCTAATGCTCCAATGACACATATCCTTTGTCGTCCAACTCTAATGTGTTTTTTAATTGCTTTCTAACCTTTCTACTGTATAATCATGTCACAAAAAAGTTCCCACTTATTCTTCCTATATTCTATTGTTCATTATTTCTTCTTTTGTAAGTTAGAAATTGATCTTTTTTTATTAGATGCTTTATGGGTTAACAAAATAACTTTAATTGTGCGTAGAACATATGCTACACTTTTCATAATTTAGAATAATTTATTGAGAAAATAATTGTATGCAAAAAAGAAATTTTTTTAGATGAAAAAGATTTTATTAAAAAGTATATTATTTTACTACTAATCGAAAGTGGCATGGAAAGAGTGTAATAGAATTTTCATTATGAATTTCTCTCATTTTATTTAACGTAAAAAAACCAAAAGATGTGTTTGGTAATGAAACAGTTGACAAGACTAATGAAGTCAACTGCTAACCGATTTTAACTTCAAGATGTTTAAAATATTATTTAAATAAAGTATTTTCTATTGAGAATTTGTGTTTATTTTGGTACATGTTATATATATATATATATATATATATATATATATATATATATATATATATATATATATATATATATATATATATATATATATATATATATATTACTTTTAGCTTCTTTTTCTTTTGAAAATATAAAAATTATCTATATGTTTTTGTTATATCTATTGGATTATCCATTTGTGCATGATTAATCAGACTTTATTGAATGAAAACGATGATTGTGCATAATCCAATCCAAAACTTCAATTCAATAACAAAAATAGATAAAGATAAAATAATGTGGCCAATGAGGAATATAAAATAGAAAGAGGTAAAATAAAATGGAATAGATGCGTCGGGGCCAATTAAGATGCACATAGATCACCCACTTTTATATATTCCATGCTAGTAAGAAGTAGCAATGTTTTATTATTACCCAATAAAAAGAGAAGCAATGTTTTGTGGAAACTAAGTTTATTAGTTTTAAGATACATATGATGTCATACATCAAATGTAGGAATTAGTGTTAGGAAATGTATTACAATTGCTGTCATGGTTGTTAATAGTTATTTAAAAAAATGTTACAAGGATAAATGGATAACTACAACACATTGTCAAAATAAAGAATTTAATTTTTCTATGTAAGTGAGTTTTGATTTATCTTTTATAATTTTTTTTTAATTTCTTATTATAATATAAATATTTTGTTGTTTTGTCTCTTTAGATAACAATTTTGAAATAAATCTTTATTTTTACTGTCTAGATGACAATTTTTTAAAATTATTTATTTATTTTTTAAATCTCAAGTCGATTTTTAATTTTAATTATTTTTTTAAAAAAATTTAGATTTTTTCTAAATCCATGTGATTTTTTATTTTAATTTTAAAAATATTTACTTTTTTTTATGACGTACGGTTGGGGTTTAGCTAGGGTTTATTTATTTTTTAAATTTCACACAAATTTTTTTCTTAATTTTTAAAAAAGAGGTTTTTTTTTATTATTTGGAAGGGGGTTTAAATAAAAAATCACTCACATTGTAGGGGTTAACCAATATAAATTAATAACACATCATCTTTTTTAATTTTATGCAGGTTCAAATCACCTAGTGTTGCTAATGTTAATGTTGTATTCATATTTTGCTCAATCTTGTCTTCATACACTTCCATGAACTTTACATTACAAGGGTGCAAGATTCGCCGCTTCCATGAACTTGTTCCTATTGATAGCTTACAAATTGACATGAATGATGTAACATCCTGATTTTTATTAGCTATTTATTTTATTGGCTTATTTGGTAATTTATTGGTTATTTGTTATATTTTGGTTAACTGGTGTTTTAATTATTATTTATTTCTAATTAATTACTATGTGATATAATGGTTATTTAAATATTTGAATGTTTGAATACATGTGTGTTTGTGTTATTTGGTTACTAGAGCTTTAATGAGAGGATATGTTATTGGGCCTAATTAGTTAAATAAGGTTGGATAATATTTGAGTTAAGCCCAAATTAGAGAAAAGAGATAGTAAGGGATTGAGTTAGGTCATTCTCATAACATAACTTTTGGAGGAAGAATAGAAGAGTAGAAGAGAGGAGAGAAGAGGATTGTAGATTCTTGAAGAGGGTGGATTAAATTCAAGAGGTAAGGGTTAGAATCCAAGTTCTTATAGATTTATATGATTGGGTAATGTTGTGTGCTTTGTATGTGTTCTTGATTCTTTCAGTTTCATGGATTTAGAACTGTTAGGGTTTGATAGATTTGTGAGATTTGTGGATCAAAATATGTTTTATGATGTTATAATGTTAACCCATGAGTAGTAACATGTTAAGAAACTGTTATGTGTGTCGAATTTCTGGTGGAAATGAGATTTTGGTTGGATTGAGATGAAATCTGTGCGCTGTCAAACTGGGTTTTTCTGCAAAATTCGCACAGCTGCGTCGCGGAAGGGTTGGGCCGCGCAGCGTAAATATCTCTGACTTGGCTCGCGCCGGAGGAATTCTTGGTCGCGCCGCGTAAATATCTCTGACTTGACCTCGTGCCGCGTGACGGCTTGTCGCACCGCGACGTCTTGTTTTCAAAAATTATGATTTTGATTTTTGTGAATTAAGATTTTGTATGCTTGTGATTTTCAGAAGAGTTTCCATGTATTTTATTAATTTATTCAAGAATGTTTGGATAGGTTTTGAATGGAATTTATACATGTACATGATACTTGAATATGTATGTGTTTATGGTGTGAATTGATGAATAATGATGCAATACATGTTATGAGATACTTGAATATATGTGCTTGAATTACTATGTGCTAATTGATGATTGGGTGATTGATTTGCTAAATGCTAATTGATGTTTGAGATTTAGATTAATGATATGTTGTGTAATGTTGTGCAAAGTTGGAAAGATGTGATTGTGTAGTTTAAGAGATAGAGAGATCGTCTTAAATGCATGAGTCTTGTTTTGTTGCACACTTACACTAGCATGAGTCTTTGAAAGAGGCAATGTCGAGTAATCTCGTAGAGATTATTTGCTTGTCCCAAACATAACGAGTATGGGGTTTGAAAGCTTAACGAGTATGAGGCTTTTGAGGTGGTTATCTAGTCTGTAGAGAATGACAATCGGCTTGCCGGAAATGATAACGAAGGGATCCACATGCATATCGCATAGAGCCACACTTGAGTCGCACGTGTCGGTGTAAAATGTTATTATGTGTGATTTTGTGATATGAATGTGTGGATATGAGTTTTGATGAATGTGCATACATGTGAAATGACAGATTATTTAATATGAATTGTGGAGTGTGTTGTGAATGTGATACATGTAATTGATACATATGTGGTTTGGAATATGAAATATATATGCATGTATGGTATATGTATCTATGTGAATTATCAATATGCGATGTTGTGAGTTGATTGTGATTCATAATTGTATTACAATTGTTGGTTTAGTAATTGGATATAACTACTTGAAGTATGGATCTTTGTGGAATGAGTTAAACATTTAAACCTTGAGATATGGTATGTGAATGCATGTTTTGAGAAGAGTGATGAATTGTGAAATGCATTCTTGTTGTGTTATGCATTTTCCACATGATATTTATCTATAATAATTTGAATTTTCACCCTTCTCTTTGAATGTTATTCTTTGTTGGTAACATGCAGGTTCTGACGAGTAGAGAGCTATCCGAGGATATAGCCGAGGAGCTTTTGTTTATCTGTTGTTAGGTATTGAGTCAATGCTCTGGTCATGTAACACGGGGGTAGTTGAACCCATGTTTTGTTTATTTGAATGTCAACATTTCTTGTATTTTGACTTGATTTGGATATGATGTTTAAAAGGCTATGTTGCCTAGATATTGTGATTTCATTAGCATAATGAGTATGTTATATTGAATTGTTAGATGAATATAGTATGGTATATATTCATTAAAATTGTTGAGTTGTACTTCTTCCGCGTGCGATATGCATAAATTTGCGAAAACATGAAGATTCATTGGTGTTACAATATGACTAGTGCATGTTTTGATTGTCTTGTTTTAGGTTTTCATTGCGATGAAAATAACATGTGACGCCCTTTGTTGTATGCATATGATTACTCTGTGATTATATTATGATATTTTGGAGTTAGAAAAGGGGTGTTACAAATGAAGTTTCAAATTTCTACACTGGAAATGTACTATTCCAAAGCAAAGATTTTGTCCACTTCAATGTGAAAAATTACCAAATGCAAACGTGTAACTTGGATTGCTTAAACATCAAAAGCACTAGATTTTGATGATCCTTCATACAAAATCAATGATTTAGGAAAAAAGAATCTAATATGCTTCAAAATAGTACAACTAGTGCAATTCATTATAATGGTGTGTTGGAATATGATGCTGATTATCTTTTTGGTTTCTGAAACTGATTTTTGTATTACAAACCAATTTCTTCTTATGTATGCTTAAATGCTTCAACATTTGCCGTTGTTTGTCTTATAAATTCTGGCAGTTGAAATATATGATCTGCTTATGTCCTTAAACATTTTTTCTTTTACATTATGCACTATACATAACAGTTTCTTTTACATATTCTATAAGCAGTAAGTAGAAAAATTCTTGTCATATAGGACATACTCCCTAATTATTGAGTGCACTAACTATGAGATTTTTGAGGTAGTTTTTAGATCCATTGTGATTAAAATTCATTCAATATCTATGTATCTAATTATGAAAAAAAAATATTGTTTGTGCTATGTTAATGGAAGAGATTTGGAATCTTAAGGTAGCATTTGACATGTGAGAGTGTTATCTTTCTGGATTATGGAAAAACCAACATGCTTTGGAATATATTAGAGTGATGATATTTATTATGAATTATAAGATATTGTGACAATTTTTCTATGGATAAATTTGGCAAAGAAGATGTAATTACAATTGATGTAAGTTTTCTAGCACTGTGATATCCTTGTGATATAGAATTGCTTACTGTTTTAGTGAAATGTGTTTCTGGCCGCTGGAAGTCATTATGGGCATTTGGTGAATGTGATTGAGAGAGAAAAGGTAATATGGTGTCTATTATTGATGCAACATTAGGTTTCCTAATGTTCAGTGATGATATTGGCTAACTTGATTCTTGGTCTTAGAGGGAATTTCCCACTTCATGAACATAGATCTACAATACTCCTAGTTTCAAAACTCAATGCAGCTACTCTTGGTGGAACTAGATCACACTATAGTTGCAATAAAAGTGATAAAACCTGATGCAACTCATTGGAAGCATATGATACATCTTACTAGAGCTCGAATTTGTCATGAATTTGAAATTTATGGTGGTCTTGTCTTTGGTTTGTTCTGCACCTAAAGTTGGTGGCATTTAGCTATATTGATGTCATATTTTATAAGTGAGTCAAGCCTGATATCAAAAACGACTTTATTCAAAGATTGTTATGTTATTTTAATGACACTAGAGGTTTTGACTTGCAGGAACTAATGTAAATATGGCTACAGGTCCATCTAATATAGTGGTTCTAAATATGGCTATAAGTTTGTATTCTCAATCAAGACTTATTTTGGTAACAAAACTCTTTATCGCTCTTCGTTATCTTCTTTTATGTATTTCCAGCTTCCAAATTTTTTATGTATGTATTTGATTTTGTTGGTCACTTTCATGATTGTATATATGTCATTATTTCAATTTCAAAAGGTAAATTGCTATTTATTTTTTGTTCTATAAATATGATGGATTTACGACTCCATCGTTGAAGATGTTGTAACCACTTCTATCAATCTTTCTGGTCGTCTAAATCATGTGTTTTGATGAGCTTTAGGTTTTGTTGAGATTCTTTTCAGATGACATTATCCCATATGTGCATTCAAGTTGTTGAAATGTGCATATATTTTCTTAGAAACAGAACACGAGAGTTTATAGCTCACGAATGTCTTTTGATTTTACTCGTTTGTTTTTATTTAAGTTTATATGAGGATCATACTTAAAATTATGACTTTGGTTCTTATAATTTATTATATATATTTAAGTTAGTTTTAAAAAAGGACGAAATCATTTTATATCACAAAGATTCTATCGGTTCATATAATTGGTTTTGCTTTAAATCTAATAATTAGCTTTGAATCTAGTCATACTCTATCTATTTTTTTAAACCTACATGGTCAACCTCTAATGTATATTAATATTTTGCAATTAAAAAAATAGTCAGGGTGATGTTCATCAATGCAGCCATTACAATTCTATTGTCAGCACTGAAAGAAAGTGTCTTGCTTGTGTAATATATTGTCATGGCAACGGGTGAGTGCAGAATAATACGTTTTTTTTATTTGACAAGAAATTTTGAGCTACAAAAAGATCTGAGTATTTTAGATTCTTCTTTAAAGTTTTCCTTTGCTTTGAAACACAATAATTTTTTTTCAAAGTCAATATCTTTGTTTTATAATGTCTGTCAAAAATTAAATTTCCTTAAACTTAAACTATTTCGTAGTCAAAGAGACTCATGCATAATGTTATATTTGAAGTGCCTTAGAACTTCAAAATATGGATAACAAGTATAACACACATACCTATGTTATATTATTATTATCCCTCAATCAACTTTATTGTGAAAATGAAGTAGCAAGAAATGAAAATTCCTAATCACTCGATGATACAAGCTCTAATAGTGTATCAAGAACAAACTTTTCTAAAAGTAAAGGTAACTAAGCCATTAGTTGAGAACCTATCAATTTAATAGAATTTTTTTTATCAATTTCTCCCATTTATTAGAACCTATCAATATATCATTTGCTTTATTAGGATTTCCATTTATTTATTTGAGGTATCATTGTAGTAGAAGCATTGTGCTTTATTTAGTTGTCATGGAGGTATCATTTCAAGCTGCAAATTTATTTGTTTGAGGTATCATTGTGTTTCATTTGGTTGTCCATTCATTCTTTCCAGGTATCATTGTGGTACAAACTAGTCAAAGAATTGAAATTATTGATTTGTTAGTCCATACATATGAAGCTATACATATGAAGCTATAAAGATATGGATGTGTAACGTATGAACATATGGAGGCAATTTCAATCACTTATTCATTACTGCAAAGGGCATATTATAAAGTGTATTTGAATTGAATAGATTTAGATTTTAATAACTTAGATATAAACAAATAATTCTTATTTTTGATGATATCATAACATTCTTTATATTGATTCATCTATTCTATGAATAAATTTAATGGACCCGTGCGGACACACGGGTCTTTTACTAGTGGCCTAAAAACATAGGCAATCATATTATGCTTTGCGGTGTCATCCAAAGTGAGTAAAAATGCCATAATGTTGATTGAAAATAAATAAATTAAAAGGCGGTCAAACTCAAAGTCAGTTCAGTATTGAATAGAAAAGTTGCAACCCAGAAGAACAATATGTGAAAAACATTACGCTCTGATGATTGATAAAACACTTTTATACACCATGTACCAAAATAAAATATTACTCCCTCCGTCCCAAAATAACTGTCACATTTAGAAGAAAAAAAATTGTCCCAAAATACTTGTCACTTTAGATTAACAATGCAATTTTATATTTAATCTTCCAATTGTATCCTCTAATAAATACTCTTAATTTATTGTTTTCTAACTTAACATTAATTCTAATTTGAATACACAAATAGTTAATCAGGATAATTTGGTAAAGTCATTATTCTCTCTCTTTTATTTATTATTGTTTCTTAATCTGTGTGAAATGTTCAATTGTGACAAATAATATGGGACGGAGGGGGTACCATTTTTAGGAACTACTAAATAAGACATCTAATTCATTCTTTTGAGAAGTGTACCAATTATCTTTAACTAGTATAATTTTTATAGATTCTTATACGAATAGGTTTTAACAATTTCTACCAAGCAGTTGTAAATTTACTTGGTATGATAAAATAAAAACAAGGGTATGAAGAACATATAATTTGAAAATACAATGTTTAGACAAAGTTTGTAACGATTAGTTTCTTGTTTTATGGCCCATAGATGTTACCTATAGTAATAACTTTTTACATCGCTCCGTCTTGCTTCTCAAAGCTAGTTGATAAAGCAACGCAAAGGTAGTAGTTTACATCTAAAATAAACAAAATAGTTACATTAGGCGATGGCCTCTATTTTCTAGAAGAGGTTAAGAGTATGCAAACACAACTAAATGCAAGAAATAGAATATTTCTCAAGTCTACTATACTAAGGTCTACGAAGGTCGTGGGATTGTTAAAATCAATCGAAACTCGATTGGATTTAATAATTGGAAATATATAATGTGTTCTATGTTTATAACATCACTAACTGAAGAAAATTAGAAGCAATGAATTTCACTCTAAGAAAGTTGAGCACACGAGGATAAGTGAAAATAGAAAGCATCGAGAAATAGAAGCAACAAGCTAAGCATCAGGGGCCACATATCCCCACTATCTAAGTATGATAATAGGGTGGGGCAGTAACAATTTTTACCTTCAACAAACCCAAACCTGAATCTCAAGTAAATACTCGTTACATGCCCCTAATCCCCGTCGAGAATGAAAAATTGAATCACAAAATCATCCCAAACAAATTTGGGTTGGTTTCAGATATCCCAACCCCACTCTCATTTCTCTGGAGTAATCATTTTTTTAATAGAAATAGTTTTTTTCTTGATATTAAATTAATTTATAATTGAAAATATAAAATAATATCGAAAATTTCAAACATACATTTCAAATAATAAAGGAAAAACAAAAACACAAAAGCACTGATAATACAACTAATATTACAAATTAATAAAACTAAATAATAAAGTACAAACATATATACCCATGGAAGGTTCAGGGTAGGGATGACAATTTGACTCATACCATACGGGTACCCACAAAAAATTGCCTCCAACAGGTAGGGTAAAAACCCGCAAATAGGTATGGGCACGGGCACGGGCACAAGTAATTACCCATTTAAATAAGCGGCTATAGGTGCAGGCAAAGGTATCTTACTACCCACCCTGCTTCATACTCGCACTACATATTTATATAATGTCAATAATATTATTATATAAAAATGCATGTTTATCAATTTTTAAAAAAGATATCACTATTAAACTATTACACATTTAAATAAAAGTGTTTATTTATTTCTTAACTCAACAATAACATCCATATTTTTTTAATATTGTTAAAAACTTAAAGTTATATGATATTTTGTAATTAATCGATTTAATTTAACTGCAAACGCGGATAAACGGGTACGAGTACGAGTATGAACACTGGTGCCCATGCGGGTATGGGCTTGGGTACCAGATTTTTTTCAAACTGCGAGTATGGAGACGTGTACTATAGTACCCTACTCATTGCCATCTCTAGTTCGGGGACATGTTTGGGGCTGGTACTAGTGTCCTCATTATTTGACTCGTTTCATATTTTGTAATCGGGGAAAACCAAACTCAAACCCAAACTCAATCAACATGGGTTTTCTGCATCAAACTCAAGACGAGTTTAGATGGGTATCTGCGGGTTCGAGTTCGGGTTCTGTTGCCATTCCTACCACTAGCTAGAAAACAAGCGCACAACATGCGTAAATCGGCGAGCACTTTTAATTTATGTAGGTCACATTATTTAGACCAGTAGAACTATAAATAATGGACTTGAAATATCTAATATTCACACTAACACTTAATTAGAATTCATAATTGATCATTTGCTTCTAATTTATAGTTTAAGGACTGATGATTTTTTTTTTCATAATATTCATTAGTGTTACTTGACATGAAATATCATATTAATTTTTGTAAAAGAACTAAAATGTCTTTCATAATAAAATGAACATTTTACCTTTTATCCCTTTTATTCAATTAATTTATGAAATAACTGAAACTTTAATTGATAAAAGGTTGGAATATTACAATATAGATATGCATGGGCATACATGATATATTGTATCACATGACTTTAAAAAAATTTCGCATGGATGTTTAATTGAAAAATATGTTATGTTATTGTTATAGGTTTTGATATTCCGAAATGAGGCCGAAAAAGTCTTAATAGAAACATATATCAGTTCACTAAGGATAAGTCTTAAGGTAAACCTTTTATCTTTCTTTTTTTTATGATGTTTTGTTGGAATCATATGAAACTGTTCGTTCACGCTGAGGATATTTTTTATTGTTTTGATTTCTTTGCAGTACCTTTCTTTTAGGTTTTCTTTAGCAACATAGTTCTATACTCTATGAAACAATTACATTCATGTATCTATATTCCTTTATAAGTTTGGCCACTGTCTTTAATGTTTTGTATTATAATTGACATTAGTTTTAGCTAATATCTTCTTATGCGATCGTGTTTTCATTCCTAACTTTCATGACCATTGGTGACTAACTCTTTGTAGTTAAAGTCAATTAAGAAAAACTAATTGACTCTTACTTCTAAGTTTCATGTCAATTCTCGAGAAGGAAGGGTAAGTTTCATTTCTTAATATTTGATATGTTTAATTTTCTTGCAACTTATAGATGGGAATGAAGATGGAGTGAATGAAATAAAAGAGATCCAATCTAATATCAAGTAAATTGACGATGAGTTGAATTCCTTCAACACTTATTTATTTTCTCTGCCAGAAAATAATGGGATAATTGACGATGAGTTGAATTCCATCGACACTTATTTATAGTCTCTGCCAGAAAATAATGGGATGAGGGGTGAGTTTTTTTTGTCTTAATTTTGTATCATAATGTCACATTTTTACTCTAATGTGAATTGTACATGGCTTATGTTCTTTTGTGGGATGAGAATGATGAAATATCTGTTCAAATGCAGTGTTAATTTAATGCTATGAGCGACACTTCCACACAACATTTATGACTCTTAACTGTTTTGTTTAAAATAACTTTTTATATAAAATGTAGTAGCTATAAGAAGTTGTGGTTATGAATTTATTTTCCACAGTTTTTTGTATTGACTTTTAAAACTAATTACTTAAGTTAGTAGTTTAGATTCCAATTGCGTGTACCACATGTTTGTTGAAATGCCTGAAGGAAAATATTAATTTGTTTAAAGCTGAATGTGCAGGGTAATTCTGTTACACTTTTGAAATATAGTATCGAGACTCTTTCGCTTTTACGTCTAATCAGGTTGCTGCTATTGGGTGAAGATTTTGTTTTAATTACAGGGCTCATAGTTGTAAAGATATGTTGAAACTTGCTGGATTATACAGTGAAGGTGTCACGTTGCTGTCTTGTGTTACTTTAAATTTTATGTTATATATTAAGTTGTGTGATTATTATCTACTAACTGTTAGCTATTCCACTAATTATTCAGATGACGGATACTTGCGGCAAACGTTGCACAAAGCATAAGGTAATTTTTTTCAGTTTTGTCGATGCTTCTTGATTCACCGCCAGCCATCTTGACTAATACAACGCTTCAGTTTCTTAATTCCAATGGTAATTTTCTCTCTACTAATGTAATTTTATGTAAGATAAAAGAAGTTCCAAATTTACATATTCAACTGATAGATTCGCATTGTCTTTTGACTTTTGCAGCCTCACTCAGTTCTACTAAACCACCACGATCCGAAGATTTTGAAATATCAGACATGGCTGTTTTTTTTTACCCTCCTGGTGTGTTCCAATTTGATGATTACATTTCAGCTACTCAATCTAGCTTTGTCTTTATACTAATAAGGCAAGGTACTTACCATAGCTATTAAAAAACACGTTGAATATGTGTGGCTTCATTGGTACTAAATTGACTTATATATGTGATTTTTTGAATGGTAATGGTTTTATTTTTTTCTGTTATTTTGAATAAAATACAGTCTTAATTTATCAATAAAATTTAGTAATTTGTTTTTAAATTTCTAAATACATTTGCTGCGGATTTACCCGCGGTTTATGAGTCCAGCGGTTTTGAGTCCTGCGGATATAATTTCCTGCGAATTTACCTGCGGATTTTCATTACCCACGAAGGTTTTAGCTGGGACGTAAAACCGCAGGAAAAACTGCAGAAAACCAGTTTCCTGCAGATTTTTAGCTCATTTCCGCAGGTAAATCTGCAGGAAAAAAAGAGTATTTCTAGTAGTGTGCCCTATCATTTTTAAACTTGTGATGTTTTTAAGAGCTTTGGATTAATTAATTAATCTATTTTATAGAGCAAAACAACCCGTAATGAATAACATCAAATATCTTCTATTTTATAGAGCTTTGGATTAATTAATGGGTCATGCTAACGAGTGCCCCAGGGGCACTCTTTAAGCATTCTAATTAAAGAATATATTCTATAGAAAAGTTAACAATTTCAATTTCCGAGGCAATTAATACACATATTATCAATAAAAACTTGCTATTTTAAGGCCTTAAAGAGTGCCCCTGGGGCACTCGTTAGCATTTCCCTTAATTAATTAATCTAGCCAAAACTCTAATATTATATAGGAGAATTGGAGAGAGAGAATATATATTTTTAGTAGAAAATAAAATGGTATTTTTGTTTTTTAAATAATTTGTACCTGAGATAAAAAGTCGTCTCATAATTTAATGAGGAACAAAAATTTGAGTCTTTGTCCAATTTCTAATCTTGATTTTTGTCTTGTCCTGTAAGCAAATTTTAAATCAAACGAAAAACAACTAGAGTTGTGTTGTGTTGTACAATCCCTTATTTTATTTAGCAAATAAAAAACACTCTTATTCTATAATCTATGGATTTCCATTTACAAAAGTGTTTTTCATAAGATTTGTCTTTAAATAAGTTCTAACCTCCCAATCACTTTCTCCTTTAAGGATGGTTCTTCACAATTTGATCATACTTTAAAAGTATTTATTTAACTAAACTCCTTTCATAGCTTACACACACTAAAACTTTTCTTAAACAAGTACTTATTTAACTACAACAATTTCTTTAAAACCCTATTTAACTAAGAACTTATGTCGTTTATTTCATCAATTTTGGTAGAACTCATAACTATATAGGATATATAGTTACATGATAACCCTAATTAAGGACCACAAATATTCATTTATTGTCCTTAATCAACATGGAAATGAAGTATGACCTACTAGGAATACTAGTGAGTGGTTCATGCACTCACATAGTTAAGGACCACCCCACTTTTTCTTTCTTTTTCATGAATGGATAAAGACTTTATCTATGAAACACAAGTGACTCATGAACTACAATTTTGTTCTCAAATCATAAATTAACAACTCACTCATTCGTGTGCTTTTATTACGAAATTTCACAAAAAGTTTTATATGCTAAAAGGGAAATGATTCAAGAAAAAAGTTCAAGTGAGACGATTTACATGAATATATGACACTTTCTAAGAAAGTTACTTCAATTATTTTCTATATAACATTTGTATGGCTGAATTTCACAACTTTTTGTTTATCGTGATATATCAACATACATTTTTTAAACCTTATTTAAGTTGTGATAAAAAAATAAAATAGAGTGAATATTCCAAAAATGATGAACTCTTATAATAGTGGAGACTTCATCAATAAGCAATCATATATGATGCTTATGTATCACCTCCCATTTCTTGCCTAGATGATGTATTATAAACAAATTTTTTCCACTAAAATTATACTTTATATATTCCTATAATATGATTAATATCCAGCATGATATAGCATGACATTAGTTTGAGAGCTAAATGTTTACAGCACATGTGATTTGTTTTCTGGTATTTGTTCCTTCAATTGATCATCATGTGAATGCCTCATATTTTAATATTTTAATAGTCAATGGTTCAACTTCTAACTACCACGAAATTTTATTTTATTTTTAATTTCGGACGCTAGACAGACCCAATTCGTGGGACTCATCCGCACTCGAATCCGAGTTAACGGATAGAAATCCGAATTGAATGAGTTCGGATTTGGGTTCGGGTACCACCCGATATTTTGCGTTCAAATTTGGATAGTGTGAAATTCGCACCCGAAACTTAAAATCACACTTGTTTAGATTTAAAATTACATAAGTGTCCCTATATATATATATATATATATATATATATATATATATATATATATAACAAATTTGATGGAAGTTTTAGACTTTAATTTAAATTTTAATGTTGATGTTGGAAAGTTGTAGTAAAATTGATGAAAAATTGTTGTTGAAAAGTTGTAGGAAAATTGATGGAAAATTTCAATGTTGTTGTATTTTATGTGTTTTGCTCCGGGTTCGTATTCGGATGAAAAAACTCAAACCTAACAAGTGTGGTCGTGAGTGTTATTTTACCACTCAAATAGCCTTTTGTTTTGGGTTCGGGTGGTAATTTCGAATGCGAATTTGGGTAATGTGAAACTCACGCCCGACTCTACCTGTTGTCATTCTTATAGAAAAACACTCAATTTACAAATTGTTTTAGGCCTACTTTAATTCTCTATCGATTTTGGACATGTTATTCGACAAAGTCTTATTTTGTTTTTACAAGCTTAAATTTTCAATTTTTCAAAACATATAAAAAAATAGAAGTTATTTTTATTTTATGTCAGTGAAGAGTAATTTAAATATTAAAAAAATAAATTTGTGGATAAAATATAGTATTTTGAGTAGAAATAACTTTTGATAAAAAAATAATATTTTTATTTACTTTTTGTTTTAGTGGGAGAGATTAGATAGTTGAGGTTGAGGAGTGGGATTTGGGCCTAAGCTGCAGCTATGTGGTTTATGTACAAAATAAGCCCATGTATGATCAAATGTTGGTTTTTCTAAATGAATTGCTTTTCAGCACCATATATTTTGCTATTACATTCTCCTTCTCATCAACTTGTCTCAAATAATAAATAATTTCATTAATTATTTTTTTTATCATTAACTATTCTTATTTTGTCCTTTTACATATTTTTTAGCTTCTCTTCCCCATACCATTTAAAAAATATTATTTTATATTATATCAAATTAACAATATTTATTTATATCGAATTGTCAAAATAATTTATAATTAAGAACATAAATAGATTAGTTTTCAATTTTTCGTATAAAATACTATTATACATTTAGATGAAATTTGTTAGAATGATTACATCATTGTCACATTTGTCATTTTTCCAAACATCAAAGCATGTTGTATTTGTCAGTCTTCAAAAACAACACAAGAAAAAGTTTATATATATATATATATATATATATATATATATATATATATATATATATATATATATATATATATATATATATATATATATATATATATATATATATATATATATATATATATACTCATGGATGGACATATTTAATCACGAAAGTTGTTGTAACTACACTTTACCCCAAAAAATCTTTGGTTACACATCTCCCCTCTTCAAAATGGTCTTATTAATGCATTCACCTATTCCCTTTGATAATGTGTGCCATCAATGGTTCTATGCCTCTTGATATTGTGTTTCATGAAAAACTCATTAAACTCATCAAACTTTAAGACTTTATCAGTTCCCAAGACATTCAATTTAATTTTTAACTGATTTTCTATAAGAGCATGTCATTTCTTAAGGTTTTCAAAAGTGTCACTTTAATTTTTCAATACGTAGATTCACACTCTTCTAGAGAAATCATCAATAATAATGAGAAAATAGAAACCTCCTTCATGAGTTTCCATCCTTGTCGAACCCCAAAGATCTGAGTGAACATATTACAACGGGTCTACCACACTTATGCACACTACACTACTCCCAAACTTCACGATGTTTTGTTTTACTAGTATGCAATTATCATAAAATTATTGTTTTTATTCAATTTATCACTTCCTAGAAAATTTTGTTTTGCATGCTAAATCAAACCTCCTTCACTGACATGCCCTAATCTCAAATGTCACAACTTAGTTTTGCCATTAACTAGGTAATATGTGAGTCTAGGACTTGATCGTATATAATTATTTAAGCTTGACCCACATCTCAGTCGCAATCTTCTCCTTGACGACTTTCCTTATGACTTTATATTTAAGGCACAAGATACTGACACTTCTGGCCATATCCATCATTTCATTCTTCTCTATTTGTGTCAGACTTTCTGACATATATGCAACGCCTTTCAATACTTCTAAACACTTTTTATTAAATTAAAATTGGTTGTATTTCCACACTTGTTAGCTCTAAAAAATTTATCACGTCTCTTTTGAAACTCGTTAATGACGGACCTTATCAAAAGCCCAAAGAGGTTGTGGAACCCTCATCTTGAGCTACAACCTTCAATTCTTATGTTACGAGAAAAATGGCAGTGCCCTCATCTAGATTTGTTGACCCCGAAAGCCACCCAAGGTCTATCAATAATGAAGATTGTATCAAACCACTTGAGATTTTTGAGCGACACATCCATAAAATTTATTAAAATTCATAATGCATAACATAGATATCAACCAAACTTAGGTACACACAATCAATTCAATAGGGATCAGTACCTGAAATACTATTAAATAATCTTGCAGTGACGTAATTGTGGAGACCTTTAATATTTAAAGACAAAAAGGACAGGATACAGAAATCCAATGAGAAATGGCCCATATTCTTCTTTTTATATATACATATTAAATATATGGCACACATTCTAACCTTTGTGTCCTGCTAGCACATTAAAGCAACATCGTTGTCAAATATTAAAACCTCAGCTTTTTTTACTATGACATATTGCCAAAGATGTTGACCATCACAAGGAAGAAACTCTCCAACAATCTAGGGAAGGCTCAGAGATATCAATCAAGTTTTATGGACACAGTTTCTCTCATCTTTATATCTTCTTGAAAGCTTCTTGTTCTTTAGCCCAGATCAACTTTTTCAGGTCCCTTCTTCATCTCTTTCCCTTCCAAATTCTACTCTTTTTTTAACATATTATTATTGATTAAATTCCCATAATATATATGTTTGACATATATATATTTTAGTTATTTTTATAATTTTTTTTATCAAATAGCTTATAAGTTGAGAGATGAATAAATAGAATATCAAACCACTGCATCTGATGTCTCTGCACATCTATCAACTCTCTGCACAGATATCAAATGAGTGGAATAAATTTTATTTTTCTAAATATCTCCGCCTAACGTTACTTAAGTAAGACAGGACCAATGACCACATGAGTTAAAAAAACTATATTTTTTATGCGACATGTTCATCTAAATAAATAGAATGATGAATTTGTTACCAAAAGGAGAATATAGATTGAAGCATTTATACTTGCTCACATTGTTTGGACCATTGCTTAATTCATCTACTGCCTATTTCTCCAACCACCACCGACATTTTAAATGACATATCTATCTAGAAGCAAATAGTTAATTTTGTGTGTTTTGTTGCACATTATATTGGACAGTGTACATATATGTTGGTTATCTTGAGGGTTGTGTAAACAAATCAACATATGGCAATGGCAATGGCATATTCAAGAGATGGTGAAGGGCTGAGTCCAGCTGGAAGGTTGTTTCATTCACCATCGTTTAACTGTTATGTGATTGCCATCCTTGGTTGCAAGACAGACATCAATGTTGAAGTTATTAAGGAAGGTTTATGTCACACTCTTCTTAAACATCCTAGGTTCACCAGCATACTTGTAAGCCACACACTATTCAACCCTTTTAATTTCATGTGCTTAAAACCATACTTTTTCCGTCTCATATTATTAGTAAATTTCACTTTTTAGATTCATTGAATAATTAACGTATCTGATCTTTAATCTAAAAAATAAATTTTGCTTATAATATCGGATAGAGTAGTACTTTCTAATATGTCAAATCTAATATTGTATACGACGTACTTTCAGGTTAAGAAAGGAAGAAAAACAAGATGGACACAAACAACAATTGACTTAGACAACCACATCATAGTTCCACAAATAGATTCAAAACCAGACTATCCAGATAGATTTGTTGAGGACTACATTTCAAATTTTACCAAAACACCTCTAGACATATCCAAACCACTATGGGAACTTCACCTTCTCAACATCAAAACCTCAACTGCAGAATCAGTTGGAATATTCAGAATCCACCATTCACTTGGTGACGGTACTTCTCTTATATCATTTCTCATCGCATGTACTCGCAAAACCTCGGACCCTAATGCATTGCCAACAGTCCCTACAACAAATAAGAAGAATGTTTCTGTCTCAAATGCGCGCAAATGTTCAACTCTTGTCTCGTTTTGGATGAGTGTTTTATCGGGGGTTAGTTTGATTTGGAACACTTTTGTAGATGTTTTGTTTCTTGTTTTAACCATTTTGTTCCTTAAGGACACACATACTCCTTTAAAAGGCTCAAATGGGGTTGAGCTCAATACCAAGAAGTTTGTTCATCGGACGGTTAGTATGGATGACATTAAACTCATCAAGACTGAAATGAAAACGGTAATATTGTCGTCTTTCTCATTTGTATTTTGATTAATGTATGAGTCTACTTAATCATAAGAAATGTTGTTTAACTAGACCGTCAATGATGTTTTGTTGGGGTTGGCACAAGCTGGTATCTCTCGCTACTTGGATCGAGAATATGGTAAGGTTAAATACATCAATTATTCAATGAATCTGAAAAGATAATATTTGATTATAATAGTGATCAAAATAGTACTTATTCATGTATCCTCTGTAGGAGTGGAATATAAAAATGATGGTACCGCGACAAAGAGAAAAAGTAATATCCCTAACAACATTCGCCTAAGGGCTTCGATTCTTATTAACATTAGACCTTCTCCCGGAATTCAGGTAAATTTGGTTTCTAAAATAGTTTGAACTAATGAATCATTGTTTGTGTTTAATTAACTCATAGGTTATGTTAATTAGGATTTAGCAGATATGATGGCTGAGAAAGGAAAAGCCAAATGGGGTAACAAAATGGGATATGTAACTTGTCCTTTTAATATTGTCTTACATGAAGATCCATTGGAATATGTTCGTCAAGCTAAGGCCACAATTGACAGAAAAAAACACTCTTTGGAAGCTATTTGCTCTTATGCTTGTGCAAAATTGGTTCTCTATTTATTTGGAGCTAAGGTATATTTTCACAATAGTCTGATATAGATCTAATTTGTCTGTAGACGAAGTAATAATAATCACTAGAAATTCACACAAACAATAGTGAGTATAAGGGTTCGAACCCTGGTGGTGTTTAACCTAACTATATCGTCTTTTATCAGTTGAGTTAGGATTTGCGGACTTGTTGAAATTTTTTTAACATTTAGGGTTTGTATACAGGTTGCAGGTGCTATAACAAGAAGAGTTTTATTTCACACTACTATAGCCTTTTCTAATGTGGCTGGTCCAGTGGAAGAAATTAGCTTCTATGGACATCCTGTTGCATACATTGCTCCAAGTGTATATGGACATCCACATGTAAGCATCATCATTCTTTTGGAGGTGTAAATAGGAAGTGATTTTATCAATAACTTTAGAGTTACTATAATATGTTTATTTATTTTGCAGGCACTAACCATTCATTTTCAAAGTTATGCTAATCAGATGACAATTTCTCTGGCAGTGGATCCAACCATCATTCCAAATCCTTACCTCCTATGTGATGATTTAGAAGAATCACTCAAACTCATTTGTGATAATGTTGTTAAGAAAAAGCACATTGCTGAAATAATTTAAAACTAAAGAATTTAATTATAGGTTCTTACAAAACTTTCAAAAAAATCATGAGTTATTTTTTTAACCAAGAATCAGATACTAAAATGACCAAATTACTTAAAAATCAACTTAGTGAGTTATTTACAGAACTTATAATTTTTATTAATGCTATTTCTATTACTATATTTTATCTATACCTCCAATATCCATAGATAGACTCAAACTAAGACTCATAATATTCATGTTCCGATTTTGCATCTATGTATCGGTTTAGAATTTTGTCATATATATAGTTAAATTTGTAATCCGATATGACATTGCTATTTGTGTTCAAACACAATTCAAATTGTTTGTGCGATTCCCTCAATTCGTGACACCATGTATTTACAATAGAGTGAATTTCTTCGTCGATGCCACAAAAGTTGAATAAACCATGAAATTATGTTACAATATATAATGTCGGGATTCGCCCTGATAATAATTGTTGGGAAATTATATGTTTTATGTAATTAATATCATTTAATTTTTTGCAAAAGGCTACATGAATAATAAATATAAATGGTAGACTAACTGAATATTTTAAAGAAGAGTCAACTCTCACACTCATCTTTTCTAGCATGGAAAGAGTACATCAATAGTGACACTATCTTTTTCAAAACCTATCCTTACAATGAAATTTCAAAGTCATAAGAAGGCGAAAACATATATTAATCAAATAATAATAACTTACATAACCCAAACTTCAACTCAAATGTATCAATGTTCACACACACACACACACCATTATCTTCAATTCACAAATCATTTTTATATATAGATCCATTTGTATTGCAAAGTTTGCAGCACCATACACATTTTCCATTTCCTTCCAATTCTCTTCAAAAAATGAATCTGATATGTTTAACATGCTTTCATGTTTTCCTTCTCTTTACTGCTACACTAACACTGCTATGTCTCCAACATAAGAATACTGCTAGTGCCTTAGGAAATGACACAGACCAATTGTCATTACTAAGATTCAAAGAAACAATACTAGAGGACCCTTTTGATATCTTGAAATCATGGAACACTTCAACTTACTTTTGCAACTGGCATGGAGTCACATGCAGCCTTAAGCATCAAAGGGTCACTTCTTTGAACCTACAAGGGTATGCCTTACTTGGATTCATACCACCTGAAATTGGAAACCTCACCTTTCTCAGATATGTTAACCTTCAAAACAACAGCTTCTATGGTGAAATCCCACAAGAAATTGGCCATTTGTTCAGGCTGCAGGAGCTGTATCTGACCAATAACACGTTCAAGGGTCGAATTCCAACGAACTTAACCTCGAAAGATTGAGTTTAACAGGAAACAAACTAGTTGGAAAGATACCAAAGGAGCTTGGTTATCTAACTAACCTAGAAATTTTGTCTATTGGCATGAACAATTTGAGTGGTGAAATTCCTGCATCTATAGGAAATCTTTCATCTCTTAGAGTTCTCACTTTAGGAATCAATAATTTGGAGGGAAATTTACCTGAAGAGATAGGCTATCTGAAAAGCTTGACACATATCTCTATTGCATCAAACAAACTATATGGTATGCTTCCTCTTACATTATTTAATATGTCATCTCTCACTTTCTTCTCAGCTGGTGTCAACCAATTTAATGGCACTTTACCTGCCAACATGTTTCTCACACTCCCTAATCTCCAACAATTTGGCATTGGTATGAATAAGATCTCGGGCCTTATCCCGATTTCGATATCGAATGCGACACGATTGATGTTATTTAACATCCCTAGGAATAACTTTGTGGGACAAGCTCCAACTGGAATAGGAAACCTCAAAGACATCTGGTCCATTGCTATGGAATATAATCATCTAGGGAGTAATTCATCCAAGGATTTGGATTTCTTGACATCTTTGACAAATTGCACAAATTTACAAGTGTTGGATTTGAATCTAAACAACTTTGGTGGCTCTTTACCAAACTCTATAGCTAACTTTTCAGGTCAACTAAATCAGTTTTACATCGGTGGAAATCAGATTATCGGTACTATTCCTTCCGGATTAGGAAATCTCATCAACTTGATTGGCCTTGACTTGGAGTTCAACCTTCTCTCAGGCTCCATTCCAACTTCTTTTGGAAATTTTGAAAAGATACAATCATTGACATTGAATGTAAACAAACTTTCAGGAAAGATTCCATCATCAATTGGCAACCTCACTCAGTTATTTCAACTTGACCTGTCAAACAATAGGCTAGAAGGAGGCATTCCTCCTAGTATTGGAAATTGCCAAATGTTACAATACTTGGACATATCGAATAACCACCTTAGTGGAACCATTCCTCGGCAAGTCATTGGTCTTCCCTCATTGTCGTTGTTACTCAATTTTTCCCATAATTCATTCAGTGGAAGCCTACCCTTTGAAATTGGCAACCTGAAAAGCATCAATAAGTTGGATGCTTCTAAAAACTTTCTGTCTGGTGAAATTCCTGCAATAATAGGACAGTGCATAAGTTTGGAGTATCTTAACTTACGAGGGAATTTTTTTCAAGGAGCCATGCCATCATCTTTGGCTTCATTGAAAGGCCTTCAATATTTGGATTTGTCACTGAACAACTTGTCAGGGTTAATTCCAAAAGGTCTAGACAGTCTTCCTGCTCTACAGTACTTGAACATTTCTTTTAACAGGTTAGATGGTGAAGTACCAACAGAAGGTGTGTTTAGAAATGAAAGTGCAATATCTGTGAAAAACAATAGTGATCTTTGTGGTGGTATTACAGGGTTACATCTACAACCATGTGTTGTCAATGATAAGGCACAAAAAGACCAAAAGGATTGGAAGATAATAGTAATAGCAATTTGTGTGGTTGTTTTTCTTCTTTTGTCATCTTTCTCTATTGCATTCTTTTGGAATAAAAAAACACACTGGAGAACTTCCAATTTTCCATCAACAATCGATCACCTTTCAAAGGTCTCATACAAAACTCTTTATCAAGCAACAAGTGGATTCTCTTCCAACAACTTGATAGGATCTGGTGGTTTTGGAACTGTATATAAAGGAATTCTTGAGTCAGAAGAAAGAGTTGTTGCTATAAAGGTCTTGAACCTTCAAGTCAAGGGAGCGCACAAGAGTTTCATCGCTGAATGTAATGCACTCAAAAGTATTCGTCATAGGAATCTTGTCAAGAATCTAACATGTTGCTCGAGTATGGATTACAGTGGTAACGAATTCAAAGCTTTAGTTTTTGAATACATGGAACATGGAAGCTTGGATAAAAGGCTGCTTCCCGGGTCCGAAATCGAAGATCAACCAAATTTGAATCTTCTTCAAAGACTAAATATTCTAACAGATGTTGCTTCTGCAGTACACTATCTACACTATGAAACTGAGCAGCCGATCATTCACTGTGATTTAAAGCCAAGCAATATCCTTCTTGATAATGACATGGTTGCTCATGTGAGTGATTTTGGACAAGCAAGACTTCTATGTGCCATCAATGGTATCTCTGATCTACAAACTAGCACAATTGGATTCAATGGAACAATTGGATATGCCCCTCCAGGTATAGTTCGATACCATTTAATTTATGTTTTTAAATTAGTCTGGTAAACCAAAAAGTCTCACATTTCTGGCGAATCGAGTCCAATCGAGTCTAAGTGTAGTTTATAAACACTCACTCTCCTCAACTCACTAAGGAGCCTTTTAACTAAGGACATAACCATGAGAGTTTGTACAAGACCTAAAGTGCACAATACCTCGTAAAAGAAGTACAGTGGACTTGAGGTCGGAACAAAAACGTATTTAAATTTTATTGTATGCCTTATAAGTTATAAGCAACATGTTTAGTTTTTTGTATGCTTAAATCCTAAAGTACATAATTTTCAGAGTATGGAGTTGGATGTCAAGTTTCAACACAGGGTGATGTGTATAGCTTCGGAATCTTTTTACTGGAAATACTAACTGGAAGAAAACCAACAGATGAAATGTTTACCAATGGTGTGAATCTGTACTCTTATGTGAAGGTTTCACTACCAGATAAAGTGTTAGATATTGTAGACTTGACTCTACTCCCAAGAGAACTGAAACAAACAACTGTATCATTATCAACAACAGAAGCAGAAAAAATTATTAGAGATCAGAACCTGAGCCAGTTGCATCCTGATGATTTGAAGAAGTGCTTACATGAACTTTTTAACATTGGACTTGCTTGTTCTGTGGAGTCTCCAAGAGAGAGAATAAATATGAAAGATGTCACCAGGGAGCTAGATGTAATTAAAACTGCTCTTTCTAGGAAGTAGAACAACTGAAACCTTTTGACAGTTGCTTCACATGCCACTCATTAGGCTTTCTTTAATTTCTCTTCTTTATAGATGTGTGTATGTGTTTGTGTTCCTCTGCTAAGCTTTAAGTAATGTTGTTGCAGCTATGACACTAAGATTTAACAACCTGATAACAATCTGTGTATTTATTTTGCTGGTTATAAGCAAAATCATATTTGAACTTTCTTTTCCAAATAAATGAAAAATGCCTCGTTTGTTCTACATGAAGCTTGATGCAAGAAAACCTTTGTGTTTAATGGTGTGAAAATAGTTCAATTTCAGATATCATTTGACTTCCAAATTTGTGTCATTTATTTGAACTCTTTTAAACTTGATGAACAAAACCTGTCACAAACAATGAAATATTTCAATAGCTTAGTGATTAAACTACAGAAAGAACACATAGTTGAGAAAATAGAGATGTAACATAAGATAACACTCAACATGCATGCTTGGACACTGAACTGAATTCTTTATAACAAAAGATTATGTTACAATTGTTTTGATATGATACTTTGTAGTTTGTAATGTATTAGTCAGATATTGAGTATGGCCTATGGGATGAAACAAAGGCAAGAAAAACTCATGAATGAACTAATTATTCATGAGAGCACAAAATAAATACATGAAATGAAACTATACATTGCGATCTTTATGATGAAAAACGAAAAACCCTATTAAAGTGTGTGTGTAAGCAGAGAGCCGTCTCAAGTTTTTAGAGGCACCGTGTAGGTTAGTCACAGTTTAATCATGAAAAAGCAAATATAGGCCCTATTTAACCACGATTTAATCGTAACAAATATTTTTTAGGCCCTATTTAACCACAGTTTAAGCATGATAAATTTCAGCCTCTAAGCGGTAGCCCACCTTGCACGCCCTCAAAGATGGCTCTAAGTGTAAGTGAAAAGAAAAGTGTGAGCCAACATGATTATTAAAGAGGAGCAGCAGCAACAACAACAACAACAATCAAGCCTTATTTCACTAAGTGGGGTCGGCTACATGTATCAACTCGCCATAATGTTGTATCCAGGGCTATGTTTATATCTAAATCGTTAATCTCAAGATCTTTCTTAATAATTCCTCTTATAATCTTTCTATGTCTTCCTCTTCCTCTAATTATTTGACTTCTCTTCATCTGATCTACTCTTCTTCCCACGTAATCTACAAGTCTTCTCTCTATGTGTCCAAAGCACCTAAGTCTATTTTCCCTCATCTTCTCTATTATAGGTGCTACGCCAATACTCTAATATTTTCATTTATAATCCTGTCCAGTCTTACCATACATCCAACACAACGTCCTCATCTCTGCTACACTTACTTTACTCTAGTGATATTTCTTAACGCCCCAATAATATTCTGTCCCAAATAAATGATTAGCAGGTAGATCATGTAGTATATAAAAGCATGACATTGAATGAACTTTGTTTACAACCAATGCAAGCTTTTCTGGATAATCTTGAAATAAACCACTTTGTTTAGTACTATTTGCAAAGGGAATAGTTTATAATTCATGCTATAGTAGTAGAATTACTTAGGTTATTTCAAACCCAAGTAAATTCTTTTAAGATTGAAATTGAAAATAAAATGAAACACAGTAGATAAAACTATTAAAAAAAATCAATAGATAACATGATACAAAAAATCATTACTACCTGTCTCAAAGCTTATTCGTCATCATGAATGTAGTTTGAATCTCAACCAGATTTCTTTCCAGAGGCTTTATGGTCCACCTGCAACTAATATTAAGAAAAGGAAAACAGCGAGCAACGCGGCGGTGGTGAAAGGGGAGGTTTCATGGAGAGAGATGAAGGGAGGTTGAGTTCTGGTGGAAAGGTTTTGGAATGAAGCTAAAATTGAAGTTAAAGTGTGAATTTTAGTGCTGTTGAATTTGAGATTTTCTTTCCCCACCTCCCAACCTTCTAAGTCACTTTTGGTTAAAAACCACATATACTCCTGACTTTGGAAATGTATTTCCGAATGCAAGAAAAAGGTGTTTTCAGAGATGCATCTCCGAAAGCGCTTTTTTTTTTCAAAATTTGTCTTATTTCGGAAATGCATTTCCGAAAACAGCATTTCGGAAGTTCATTTCCGAAATACTGTGTGTTTTGCAGATTAAGCAAAACAGCCCCCTCCCCCATTCATTTTACCCTAAATCTACTTCAAACTTCCTCTCTTCAAAAATTTCTGCAAAAGCAAGTGTGTAGTCCACAGTTAGACATTCCAAAAGCTTCCCAAACTCAACCTAAATCATCCCAATCTCTTGAATTGATAAGTTTTTCAATTTTTTCAATTTTTAGATCTATTATTAAAATCTCTATTAAGGTGTTTAGAAATTGCAAAAATCACACTAGGGTAGGTTGGTACTGCTATTTAGGTTGTTTAGAATGAATAAAAGTAGTTTTGAAGTAGGATTTTGGGGTCTGCCATGGAAGTTGTAGAAAACTTCTTCGCAAGGGTGTTTCGGAAGTTCATTTTCGAAATCACCTCCATTCCCAGTTTCGGAAATGAACTTCCGAAGTGTATCAGAAATGCAATTTTTTTTAGTTTTTTCTTTTCTCTCGCATATTTATTGATTTCAATTGTTTTCAGGAACATGTTAGGCAACCAAGCACGCATCAAACAGGGTAGAGAGACCCAGACTGCATCGGCTAGACGCGAGCGGGCGGCGCAGCTGGCGTCGACGCAGGGACGGGGGCAGGGCCGGGGACGTGTGCGAGTTCCCGTGCAGATGGACGAGGGTACCTCTACATCTGGATCGAGGAGTCGTCTGGCTCGGGTATCTTCTTCCCGCCAGCGAGAGGAGGAGGAGGAGGAGGCAGTGACATACCACGAGGCGGAGGAGGTACCGGATGTTGACCCTCCACACGGGGAGGAGGAGGAGCAGGAGGAGGGCTACCCGGGAGGGCCCAGTGACACTACCGTGCTGATTACCTACCACGAGCACGTCGCTCGGTGTATCTGGGAGGGAGAGGTATTTTTTATAATTTGCCCGACTATATTATTCAATATTTTCGAGGAGGCGGGTGACGCCCTATTTACACAGTATCACCGTGGTTGCGCTCTCCGGTGCTGGTACATGTTTGTGGTAGGCGCTGCATCTTTGTGGACAAGAGTGCAAGGTACGTCGACGTGACCTACCTCCGCTACTTCATGGACTTGACTACCGTTCACCAGTGGAACTGGGGGTCAGCTAGTCTGGCATACCTATACCAGAAGCTGAATGAGGCCTCCAACTGGAGGACCAGGCAGTTGACCGGATCCTGCACACTACTTACGGTACGTTTCATTTTAATTGTTTCGCATTTATTTATGTTTCGTATTTATTTTTAATACATTATTGTGTTTGTGTTTCAGAGTTGGATCATCTCTTACTTCTCTCGCATCCACAGCTTCCACATTGATCCTGAGTACGATAACGCCATGTCCAGGGCCGCCAGATACGTTCTCTAGAGGGGGAACAATGTAGTGGGACCATACCGTGGGTACCTCGACCGCACGATGCACGATGACGTCACTTGGAGGCCATTCAGCGACTACACTCATGTTGTCCCCTTTGACGGCATATCTTTATATTCTGGCTGGGTGGCATGCGGGACCAGCACCATGGTGCGGTATCTCCCTGAGCGATGCATGCGACAGTTTGGGTATGTGCAGATGAAACCCAGGTCACCTTTTGAGGCTGCTCCCGACATAATGACCCGAGTGCAGCTCACTGGCATATTTGAGGAATGGGAGCGTCATGCGGTACCAGAGGAGTATCGTCGCATTCGGGTCACCCAGGACTGGCACAATGTGGAGGGGTATGTCACATGGTTCTATCGGGTGTCACATCCTCTGCTGAGACCCGACGCTCCCGGCGCTCCTAGGCCAACACACGAGGAGATCCTGGAGAACCAGCAGGCCGAGGATGACCACGCCATTGATCTCCTGCCGATCTGCCAGCGGATAGAGATGCTTGGGCACGCGTTGGATCGAGGTGTCATTCATCAGGGCGGTCTAGAGGCAGTCGCCGTGATGGAGATGATCGTCACTGATGCGGGCCGTGCGGCGGCATACAGGCGGCAGATGAGGTCCCAGGGAGAGAGGGTTAGGCATACCCAGTAGGGGTCCGGGTTTATTTTTTTTTTGTTTTCGGATTATATCTTTCGCACACTATTACTATTTGGTTCGGCTTGTATATATTATTTGGATTTTATTTATCATATTAGTATTTTCTGTTTATATGTCGCTTATTTTATTTGGCGTTTTCCTTTAATTAAAAATACGAGACTGTTAAGAAAAACATAAAAAAAAAAAAAAAACACAATTTCTGCATAATTCGGAAGTGCATTTCCGAAACCCCACAAAATCTGAAAAAAGGTGTTTTCGAAAGTGCATCTCCGAAAACACCCCCCATTTGGTGTTTTCGGAGATGCACTTCCGAAGTCTGAGAAAATTTAAAAAAAAAATACTTCGGAAATGCATTTCTAAAGCAGGGGTAAAGTGGGGTTTTCAGTGGGGGTGACCCCCATAGGGAGGTGGGTAAAGAAAAAACCGTTGAATTTTTCACTTATGCTTTTGATAAGAATAATCATCCATGCATAGACACTTCCAATGATACTCTTTATCAAAACTAAATTTACACTATAAAAAACCTTCTTTTTTTTTATAATTCACTAAATAAAATTGTACTATCCAATCAAAATCTTCTTATCATCCAAGGGACACCTCATTTTTTCAAATGTTATAGGGTCATCTCCTTTTCCATACATTTTCCCTCTCATTCTCGTCTTCACTCTTTCCCTCACATTCTCTCTTTTTCTCGTCTCCACTCTCTCCCGTTTTCTCTCTTTGATTTTTTTCGCCGACAATAACAACTTTTATGCTCTCTCTCCCTTCCATTTTCTCTCTTCTCTTCTCTATATGGTTTTGAAATCCTAGCGCGATCGAAAAATATCCGTGAAATAGAATACGAAGAGAAATCCTTTCTCATCTTTCATATAAACTCATCAATGGGTAGCGCTAGAGGGTGGTGGACAAAAGAAAATCCTGGCCGGAGGTAGTAGAATCTGGAAGCATGAGTTTTTTTCTTCTTGCCACAATTTGGTATTTTGTTGCTTTAGTTGCTGAATTTTTATATCTTAGTATTGTTGTGGGAAAGGGGTATCTGTTTGATTTGCAGGTTATTTTTACTCTGACTATGAAATTTGTGCTTGGTTTAAGTTGTAGCTACAATATGCTTATAAATGTTTAAAGTTTTGTTGTCTTTTACCGTTAGGTTTGATGATTTTCAGATTGACAGATTTAAGATTGTTTTATTTTTCGGTTAGGTTATGCTTATTAGGGTTTAGTGAAACCACCAGCGTAGAAGCAGCCACCAGAGAAGAATCAACAAAGATTCTCAAGTAAGCATCCATTTCATCTCAATTTTCTTTGATTATGAGCAATGTTGATTTTACATGATATTCTACGAAATATGTAATTATTTAGAGATTTTTTTTAATTCCTTGTGTGTATTTGTTTTGGCTTATTTTGTTGTTTTAGAATTTAGTTAATGATTTGAGATTAAGTATTATTGTATTACAATCAGTGTCTCACGATTTGTGTTGATGCGAAATTCATGAAATGTTATTCTCTAACTAAAGTGAGATGTGGTAGCTGTTTTTTTTTGTTCTGTTCATTTGAAATATGTCACTGCAGGTTTAATTCATAAACTACTTCTAGAATACTAGATGTTGATGATGAAAATGGTAGGATTTTTAAAGATGCAGTAGTAAAGAGAAAGTTTGCATTGAAATTAGCCATATAATTTTTTTCATGATATATGTTATAGCCATACTAGGCTATATGTGAATCATGTGTTGTATTTGTATTTGTGCTCATCATATCCTCTATTGTATTTCAGTCAATGATAATACATCTTCAGTCAATTTGTGTTGCAGTTCATTACAATGTTTTGAATTGGTTCAGAATTAAGTTACAACATTAGTTTTACGGTTTAAACACGGTAAGCTTCGTTTTTGCAGTTTCGATATTATTACAGTTTCACATCAACTTATGATTCTGAGCTGGTTTTGGTTTGAATTAAATACACGGGAATTTCTCAACTTAAATTTTTATTTTTAACATTTAATTTTAAGGTCAATTTAATTTTAACATTTTTTCCCTCTTCCCAAATGAATTAAGCTTAATTATTGGTGAAATGTTGTATGCATGAAGCTTTTATTGCAATATTAAAAAATTGAATTAACCATGAAAAAAATTAGATACAGATAAAATAAAACTAATTATGTCGAAATTTTCCAGCCGTAGTGGTAGAACTTTTAGGGATGCCTATCTTGAAATTTTCCAAAGAAAACACTATTAATTATAAGCAAAGTTAGAAATCATAAATTTTCACTAAGGACAAAAAAGTAATATGTAATAAGTCTAAGAAATTTTACCTCTCCGTTCCAGATATGTCTGCCTGCATGATCTGCATACCCTGTCAACAAGGATAAATCTGAAGGACCCCCTAGGTATGCCACAGGGCATCATCCTCCTCGTGCAACGGGTCAGCACCATCAGAAGGTGGCACGGGAGATCCAACATCGGCTGAAGGTGGCACAGGAGTAGAAGAAGTATCCAGGCAACGTCTGCGGGTGGAGGGCGTCTGTGAGGAACCCTCACCATCATACCGACGCCTCCGGGATGAAGAAGTAGATGTGGAAGGCCCCTCTGCTGGAACTGAGGTATCATGTACCTCTGCTGGAATAGAGGTATCAGGTGCATTTGTTGGAACGACGGACCCATCTGTCACCTGTGAGACTACCTGCATTCGTGCACGTCGCACAGAGGCATATTATGCAACCCTTTGACGTATAAGTCGGTCTGATTGATCGGCCATAATGTATGCATTGCATTACAAATAAATTCAAGTTAGATGCAATTTACTTATAAATAGAAAAGAAAAAAAAATCAAATTTAACTGTGTAGGTGCAAATATGGAAGTCTTTCGTAGATGTATCTACGGAAGCACCTAACATTTCAAAAAACCGGGTGCGTCTACGAAATTACCTAATGTTTCATTTGTTCTGTAGACGCACCTACGAAATGTTCTGAAACTCCAAGAACGCAATAATGATGTATGTCACTGTTCCAACCACTCAAAAATCTCATTTTGGTGACTTGATCGTCCTTTTTACACATAAAAAATACCTACATTGTCTCTAACCTATATTTCTAAAACTATCCAATCATTTCTACACCTAAAAGTGCATTCAAACTCTATTACGAGAAATACTGTAAAATAACTCAAAAACTTACCGATTAAATTGAGTTTTGAAGTTGTTGGAAGTGTTGATAGTTGATGTTGACGTTTACAACAGAACTCAAGAGAAAAAAACAACTTTTGTGGATTTTAATTTTTGAGGTTGAGAGAGATTGAAAGTGTGTAGAAGATGAGAAGTGAAGAATGAGGGAGGAGAAGAGTCTGACGTGAATAAAAGATCAATTGCTTTCGTAGATGCATAGCTGAAAGTATGTCGTAGATGCACTTACGAAACAATGGAACTTTGAAATAAAAAAGTGCTTCCGAAAATACATCTACAAAAGCATAATGCATTCTTGATAACGTGCATGGTACATAAGAAGCTCAAAGCCCAATGGATAGATTAAGAGTATCTCTAACTAAAAAGTAGGATGAAATATCAAATTTGTTAAGAGTGTTTCTATTGCAAGTAATCTCTATATATTTAAATATTTAAGTATATATAGAAATAGAAAGCCAACAACTTGTGTTCCCTATCATTTTTTGGCTGATAAACTTATTTATTTAAAAATTATTTATCGTCTTACAAAACATAATGATGTTATGTAAGAGTTTTTTCACTCTCGACAAAATTTTTACTGATTTTGGTGCTAGAAAATCAAAAGTGTTAAAGATAACTAATTTAAAACAAAAAGATGTTGATTTGTCGACATACATTTTCTCATTCTTAACCACTTTTCTAAAATTAATTAAGGTAGTTACTAAATTTGGTTTTGATAAAATCTGTTGATAATATAATCTAAGTTAGTTGTTTAGTTAGAAAGTTAAGTAGTTAGTTACTTAGTATACAAAATTATCTAATTATATATAAATACATATATTGTAAGTCAGTTTTTAATAATCTTAGAGTCTACACCTATTGTAAATACTCATTTTCTCACTAGATCAGTATCCTAATTCAAATTTGATTATACTAATAATGTTAATTAAATAAGAGAAATGCTACTTGTACACACTAAAAGTGTACACTTACACCGTATAATAGACCAAAGCAGATACTAATTAATTTTTTAATAATTTTTTTTCTTGCTTTGACAATTGTGTCAGGGGTAAAACAAGTATATACATACGGTGTAAAAGCATTTGGTGTAGAAAAGAGTGTATGCATAGCATTGCTCATTAAATAATGACAAAATACCCTTTTTGGTCCCTTATGTTAACCTCAGGGTTCATTTTGGTCCCTTAACTTCAAAAAGTGTACATTGGTCCCTTAACTCTTCAAAAGGTGTCATTTTAGTCTTTTTGTCACATTAGCGATGGAAAAACTCAAAAATCGGTCGCTATTTCCGTTGCTAATATGACAAAAAGGACTAAAAAGACACCTTTTGAAGAGTTAAGGGACCAATATGACACTTTTTTGAAGTTAAGAGACCAAAATGAACCCCGAAGTTAACATAAGAGACCAAAATGAATGACTTGGATGGACAGAAATTGCAACTCAAGTCCTAACCACTCAGCTTATTACTAACTAATATATATATATATATATATATATATATATATATATATATATATATATATATATATATATATATATATATATATAATAAAACAGTGTTTAAAGCAGTGGCGGATCCAAAACTTTTCTATGGCGGGGGCTTAAAAATAATGGATATATTTTGACTAAAGAAAAATATTTCAAATTGTTCCAAAATATATAATATAACGACAAAAAAATTTAAAATACAAAAAAGCTTACAATTGTCCTCTACGAGTTTTCATATTTTGAAAATGTTCAATGATTTTTTCATTGTCCATTGTCCACTTCATCAAATATGTCACTCTCTATATATGTAACTAAACAATCATTCAACCACTCATCTCCCATGCGATTGCGTAAACCATTCTTCACAAAATTCATGGCAGAGAAAGATCTTTCAACAGTTGCAGTTGCCACAGGTAAAATTAAAGCTAACCTCACAAGTAAGAATATCATTGGATACACAATATGCTTTTTAGTTTTCACCAACATTTCAGAAAGTTCAGTGATTCCATTTAACTTTGAAAATTTATCATCAGACCGAAGATCTATGATAAAAGTCTCAAGCTGACTATCAAGCACAATAAGCTCCACATGAGAAAATTCTGATGGATAAAACTTAGCCAAATGAATCAACTTCTCTTTATCAAATGTAAAAAATGAATCTCTTGGATTTAAGCTTGCTACACAAAGAAGCAACTCAGTGTTCACCTCGTTAAATCTATTGTTAAGCTCTTGAAGTTGTCTATCAATCACTTCATAAAATAACTCAACTTGAAAACGATGTAGATTTGAAATTTTTTGAGCTTTACGCTTCGATCTTCCTTGTGTAATGAGTGCATCATCCATATTTGGAATGCTAATATTTTGTTTCTCACAAAATAATGATACTTCATTTAGTAAAGTATGCCAACCATTATCTCTCATACCTTGTAACCTGCCTTTGCAAACTCTAACTAATGATATAGCATTTACAATATCTTGATCACTTCTTTGCAATGCTTGAGATAAATCATTAGTAATTCCAAATATATTTTTCATCAAGTGCAAGTTAAAAATAAATTCAAAAGACTGTATACTTTTCAATAAATGACAAGCTTCAATTTGTTGATCTGATGATGAGCCATTTTCCTCAACAAATTCGAGGACATCAATTACTGAAGTAAACAAAGAGATCAAGCTAAGTAATGTACCATAATGTGAGCCCCATCTTGTATCTCCAGCACGTTTCAATGTAGCTTCTTGATTAAATCCAGAACCACTAGAAATTTCACCATTCAATAAAGCTTCTTGAACTTTAAGCATTTGACTTTCTCTAAGAATCTCTTGACGTTTACATGAACCTCCAACAATGTTAGATACATTGTTAACCAAACTAAAAAAACAACCAACATCAACTTGCTTCTTGGCAACAGCAACAAGTGCTAATTGAAGTTGGTGAGCAAAACAATGAACATAGAATGCAGAACTATTTTCTTTCAAGATCAAACTTTTCAGTCCATTAAATTCACCTTGCATATTACTAGCCCCATCGTAACCTTGTCCACGCACTCTTGACAAACTTAAATTATGTGTTGCAAACAATGACTCCAATGCTAATTTTAAAGATATAGCACTTGTATTTGCAACATGAACAAGACCAAGAAACCGCTCAATGACACTTCCTTTTTTATCAACATAACGCAAAACAACAGACATTTGTTCCTTAGTTGATGTATCTCGAGATTCATCAATTAAAATGGAAAAGAAATCATCTCTAACACTATCAACAATAACTTTGGTGGTCTCACAAGCTGCAGCTGTCACAATGTCCTTTTGAATTGAAGGTGACATTAATTTAAGATTCCCACGAGCATTTTTTAGAATCATATCAAACTCTTTATCATGTATTGAAACCAAATGAATAAGCTCAAGAAAATTACCTTTATTTTTTGAATTAATTGACTCGTCGTGTCCACGAAATGCCAATCCTTGCTTCAATAGGTATCGAATACAATCAATTACTGAAGTCAAATGAATCCTATATTCTCTTTTCATCAAGTCTGATTGTTTACTGATAGCAACTTCAATATGTTGTTTTTGATTCATTAAGGCCTCACAACTTCTCCAAGCTTGATTGTGAGCACTGTTAAAATTTCCAACATGTATATCCAACCTTTCCTTTTTCTTCCAATTTGAAAAACCGTCAATCGAAAAAGCATCACTACTTTTTTGTTCTCCAATATCAGATCTCATGAGATAACAACATAAACAAAATACAGCATCTTTTGAGACACTATATTCTAACCAATTTCCAAATTCTAAAAACCAATTAGGATTAAACTTCCTAAAAAGAGGTCCAATTTTTCTTTTTGGAAAATCATGATCTCTAGGCTGACAAGGTCCTTTTTGCAAATAAGCTCTTCGAATGTTATCTCGGTCATTTGGATGATAACATGAAATTTGTTTCCTCTCTCCTGGATCAGCTGGAAGATTGTTCAAATCAACTTCTAAAAATCTCTTTTCCCCACCAATAATTGACCTTAAAGGTGTTGATAACTTTCTACTTTCAACATTTTCTTGAGATTCTGATGTAAATTTCCTTTTAAAATATCTCTCCATTTCTAGCACACTAAAAAAAATATAGAAATTTATATCAAAAAGTGAAAAAGAACATACATTTATCTTAATTCAAATACTCTTTGTTGTTCTTATAATAAACACCTAATAAAAAAACTATTTCTATAATTTTACAATGTTATGTTAAACATAAATAAATGGCAAAAATAAATTTATTAAAGAAAAAACATACCTCTATATATCAGTTGCAAATGACTCAATTAGACAAAGTCACAAAACTAAATTGGTGTTGAATTTGAACTCTTGAATGAAATAATGGAAAAGGAAGAAACAAAAAAAAGTGTTATGTCAAAATGTGAGAGTAAACCGTGAGAATTGTGAGAGTGTGTGAATAAAGTTAAGAGAGAGAATGAGTGAAGATTGTAATTGAATTTGAAAAGTTAAAACAATTTAAAAAAATAGAAATAGTAAATGGTAATAATTAAGAAAAAGAATTTGAAGAGTTAAAGTAGGATTGGGTAGTTACAAAGTACACGTTAATTGAATTTGAAAAATTAAAACAATTAAAAAAAATAAAAATAATAAATGGTAATAATTAAGAGAAAGATTTTGAAGAGTTAAAGTAGGATCGGGTAGTTACATAGTACACGTTAGTGAGTTTCTAAGAGTTATATGGGGGCTGAATAAATAATTAATACTAATTATTAAATGAAATTTTTTTCTTTGTGGGGTCATGAGCCCCCACTCTCATCAATGTGTATCCGCCCCTGGTTTAAAGTATTGATGAACACGTATATTTTAGATGTAAAAATAATATTTTTTTATAAATAAATATAGAAAAAAAATGCCATATTAAAATGAGGAATGACATTGCTACACCATATTTTACAATTACACCATATTTTTATTGGGTTTGGTTCATTTTGTTAAATTTAATAGTCATTGTTTACTTTTTCCGATACAAAAAGATTTTGGTGTTAGAATGGACAATTCTCTATTAAAATATATGAATTTGGTGATTGAATAAGAATGTGATAAGAGACCAATTAGGCTCATGTTTTGGGCATTAAAAACATCTTTGAAGTTAAAACTAAAAATATGATCTTTAAGGGTAAAACTAAATTTTGCATTGAAAAAAAGAGAGAGGATAAAACTAGATTGTTTAATTTGTCACTACATTTTAACTTAAAAAGGTATGTTAAAGCTAAAATCTACCAAGTAGAATAATTTTATAAAAAATTAATATATCCTAACAAATTACCTAGTCTACCAAGTAGAATATTTTTATAAAAATTAATGTATCCTTACAAATTACGTAAAATGAATTATTATTTTTTTATTCTAAATTAAATAAAAAAATTTAAGACCATAGAATTTGAGTATTTCTATATAGAAAAAAATTAAATTAATCTAGATTTGAAAATCTCCTTTCAATAAAATCAGATTTAAAAATCCTCATTCAACCACCTTTCAATAAAATTAGATTTTAAAAATCCCCATTCAACCACCTTTACAAAAGTTTCATTAAAAATAGAAAAAAAAATCTATTTTGTATTTTTTATTTAAAACATATAATAATTTAAATTAATTTAGATTTGAAAAACCCCTTTCAACTACCTTTACAAAAGTTCCATTAATAAAAAAAAGAGAAAAGGGATCATGCACTGACAGTGTAAAATATTTTTACACTGTCAACCAATCACCACCATGCATCCAATTAAAATATTTTTTTATTTAAAAAATATTTTAATGATATGGCACATTCATGACTCCCTGTTGGATGACAGTGTAAAATAGTTTTACACTGTCAGTGCACTACCTTTTAACTCTAAAAGAAAATAATATTTATTTTGTATTTTTTATATAGAAAAATAATATATAAACTAAATAAATTCAGATTTAAAAATTCCCTTTTAACTACCTTTTGTAAATTTCCATTAAAAAGATTTAAAAAAAACATAGTTGAGACTCAAATAACATGCTAAATTACTATTGGGCCGGGTTTGGGCTCGGGCTCAACTGATTCGCCCGAAAAAACGCAACGATTCTAGAAATTTCCACAGCATACTACACGTTATTTAAAAACCCTTTAAGCGTGTTGGTACTCAATTTCTACTCTCAAATTCTTTACTTCAACCTTTTCCCAATTCTTCAAATTCTCTGTACCTTCTTCTCTAACAAACTCAACCATGGCGATTATCTCCGATTTTCAAGAAGAAGACCAAACCCCCAAACAATCCCCTTCATCTTCCCAACCCAAACCAAAACCCATTCCGTTCACTTCCACCTTCGATCCATCCAATCCCGCCGGTTTTCTTGAGAAGGTATTCGACTTCATCGCTAATGAGAGCGATTTCTTCGAAAAGGAGTCGGCCGAGAAGGTGATTTTGAACGGCGCTCGCGCTGTTAAGGTAAAGAAAGCTAAGGCGGTTGCGGCTGAGAAGGCGAAGGTTGCCGCGGAGGAGAAGGCGAAGGCTGAGAAGAAGGATAAGGGAGTGGACGGGAAAGAAGATGAAAAGAAGGATGAAAAACCTGAATTAGCAGGTTAGATATTTACAATTTTTTTTCAATTTGATTTTTAATTTTTGCCCTAGTTTATTTTTTAATTAGGGTTTATGAATGTTAATTAGGGTTTAGGAATGAACATGTGTTTGTTAGGAACATTATTATGGTAATGCTGTGTTGTAGAGTGTTTAAGAATGTTTGTTTTATGAATGATCACAATGTGTCTGGTTGATAATATATGTTATATGATATTGATTCTTGAGTCATGAATGTTAATTAGGGGTTATGAGTGTTAATTAGGGTTTATGAATGCTAATTAGGGTTTAGGAATGAGCATGTGTTTGTTAGGAACATTATTATGGTAATGCTGTGTTGCAGAGTGTTTAAGAATGTTTGTTTTATGAATTGTGTCTGGTTGTTAATATATGTTGTATGCTATTGATTCTTGAGTCAAGAGCCCTAATTAGGGTTTAAGGTTTAGCGTGTTTGTTGTTAATGTGAGAAAAAACTTAGAGTTATAGTAGTGAAGACTTTGACACTGGTGTTCTATCCCTCTCTAATTTGAGGGTGTGTGGTGGAGTCAGCAATGTTCTTCATATTGCATAAATGATCATAACGAATGATTCTGAACAGGTTAAGTTTTTCTTTAAACAATTTTTGAGATCTTTGTTGTTTTTAATGGACAGCTCCTAATAAGGGTAATGGGATGGATCTGGAGAAGTATTCATGGACTCAGAGTCTGCAAGAGCTCAATGTTAACGTGCCGGTGCCAAATGGAACAAAATCAAAGTTTGTGGTCTGTGAGATTAAAAAGAACCATCTAAAAGTTGGTATCAAAGGCCAGCCACCTATTATTGATGTAAGTTTGTTTTAACTTATTGCAGTTACAGTTGTAATTTATGTTCTACCTGTTACATTCATTGTTTTATTTTTAGAAAATTGATATTCTTACTGTCTTTTGTGTTTGTTCATAAGTTTCTGATTTACGATTTCAAAATTTACAGGGAGATCTGTACAAATCTACCAAGCCTGATGAATGTTACTGGAGCATAGGTATAGAACTACTTAATTGCAGCTGTAGAAAATCCTTTTTTATAGGACCATTATTCTTTTGCATTATAATGGATTTGATATTTTTAAGTTTTTGTGTGAGAATTCTGGTTACCATACGTCTGATGATCGGAACTGTGTTTGAAATCGATTTTTTGCAGAGGATCAGAATACTATTTCCATTCTTTTAACCAAGCATGACCAAATGGACTGGTGGAAATGTCTAGTAAAGGGTGATCCTGAAATTAATACTCAAAAAGTTGAACCTGAGAGCAGCAAACTTGGTGACCTGGATCCTGAGACTCGATCAACTGTCGAGAAAATGATGGTAATTGTTTGAGTTTTGTTACTTCAATTACTTAATTTATATTGCATCTGTTTTTTAATCTGTCATCGATTTTATTTCGTGTGATCTGGTTACACTGTAGTGACTATCAATTTATATAACATTGTATTGGATTTCTTTGCTGATAATGGTTTAATACTATTTTGTATTGTTCAATAGTTTGATCAGAGGCAGAAATCCATGGGCCTTCCTACAAGTGAGGAGCTCAGTAAACAAGACATGATGAAGAAATTTATGAGTCAGGTGAACATTTGGTTTTTTTACTGATTTTCTCTGCATTCCCAACACTGTCTTTGCCGATTTACTAATCTGGCTGCTAACTGTTTAAAATTTATCTATTTGCAGCATCCTGAAATGGACTTCTCCAGGGCAAAAATGTCTTAGAATGGTGCCTATGGTTTTGGCAAAATCATCTTAGAACTGTGCTATAGTTTTGGCAAAATTATCTTTTGTTGACAAACATGTTTTGGTGAAAACACATTGCTTTATTTGCGTTGAACATATTTTAGAGTTTTTTATACCTTGGTTTGAGTAACAGTAAGGAAAAGTTAATTCTTCGATGAATCATTCTATCGTTTATGCTTCCTGCACAAAAATATGACAAAGCAACGTTTTCGTAATATTAAATAAAAAAAATCGTAGTGCACAATTAATTTATTTAGCATTTTCTCATTTCCAACGGATATAACACAGTAAGTATTCGAAATAGAGTCTAACTGTCGGATACAAAAAAAATGTAGTGTTTGAGTTGTACGGTCCTTTAAAATCCAAAAAAGACGAAAAAGCATTTATGATGTCCTGTTTGTAAAGCTTTACATCATAGCACGCCGTCTTCAAATTCCATCCACAGCAGAAGAAACTAATGTGTTATGCATTAAAAGTTTAAATCTGTTTTTGAAAGGCAGTAGTTTTTCTTCTCATGTTTTAATAGAATTGCTATTCCTTACCTTCCAACACCCTTCTTTGATGAGAATTCATTTAGCATAGTGAATCTTTCAAGTAAAACTATAGGTCAGGGTTGGTATAAACTTCGTTTCAACGAAGGTTTTAAAGTCCATAACCCATTCCCTCCTAGGTTTGCAAGGAAATTCCATTTTGATCCAATATATTTTCTTGTTATATGTAGTAAAAAGAATTGCTCATGGTGCGTTGGTATATAGCTCGAGCAAAACTCTGTAAATGAAAATAGCTTGAGCCTGAAGTTTTTGCGTAAAATTCTAATTTAAGATCTATCTACAAGTACAAGATGGAAGACATAAATATTTAAATAAACTATACGTACATATGATATATCCACCCACTCTTTGGACGTTTCCCAATGTCAGTTATTGTGGATCATACGATTGTCTTCGATGGAAGATATATGAAGAGTGATGGGGTTATCATATCCGTTTTCGTCATTCGCGAATTTTAAGTGCTCTTCTTTTATGTTCGCAATTTCTTTCTTCTTCGTCAATATCTTCTGGTTGGCCATAATTTTAATATATTTGTGTCCCCTCCTCTTGAGGAGCATACAACATGTGAGTTAGGTAGTTTATCTTTTTCAAGGTAACACCTCAAAATTTATACAACATGTGAGTTAGGAAGTTTATCTTTCAAGGTAACACCTCAAAAATTTTCTTTTTCGCGTGTATTTGTTTGCGTTACAAAAATATCTGGAAAAGAGAATCATGAAAGTATTGGAGAAAATCACAATCGATGGTGAAACGTTGGGTGGAGATATTTACTTTGAAAATATAAGTCCTTCATTTCTTGCACTTTGGGGAATCCCTTGTTATAGATAAGTTTCAATAGGGACGTGAAGCTTAAATTTATACCAACCTCATGCTTCTACCTATGGTAGTTTATTTTTCAAATCTTAGCAACCCTTTTAAAATGGAAAACTCTCACCCTAGGGATTGGAACGTGACAAGAGGCAACTCGGCCGTATGGGTAGATTAAGAAACATTAATTACTGTTTCCGTCTTCGTCGGTAAGGATGGTCTAGATCACGTCTTTACCAAGGTGGAACCTCACTCGAAGTGAGAGTGTTTTCTCTCTGAGGAAATACGAGGATATACAACAAGTATGATTCATGATTGTATATTTTTCTTGATAGATTTTCGTCTCTCATTCAATCATTTCGAGGTGGGGGTTCTAAATCGCCTGGAAAGTTTTCCTTCATAATCACTCTCGATGAGTCGAACTTACCTCAAAGTCTTCTACCATTAGTGTGAATACAAGAAAAGCGTGCCAACCTTGACACTTTTTTAAATCTCTTTACCAGTTGTATAATGCAGCAAACAGAAAGATTGTGATCAACCGAGACATCATTTCTGACTAAATTAAAGAGGTGCGGCAGAGTGCAACCGGTTACACTAGTGAAAAATAAGTTTCTACAGAATTGATAGTGCGTAAACGCCCCCCGTTAAAGCCCGAATTTAAAGTAATGTGAGAATAATAATAAGGCAAAGAGGTTTGTCTCCAAGACTCCAAGATTTTGAGCTATTTCGAGATAACGAAGCCAATGATGATGGTGATTCTGTCCATTTTACACTTATGGATGAATCTGAACCCGTTAAAATAGAGAATGCCTTGAGTGATCTCAAATGAATTTGTGTTATGAAGGAGGAGCAACAAGCAATTGAGAAGAACAAGACTTGGGAGTTAGTTGACCTATCGAAAAGGAAGAAGTCAATTGGTGTAACATGAGTGTATAAACTGAAGGCAAGTTCTAAAGGTGAAATAATCAAGAATAAGACCAGATTAGTTGCGGATGGATTTTTGCAAAGAAAAGACATATACTTTGAAGAGATATTTCCACCGGTGGCTAGAATTAAAACCATTAGACTAGTTATTGGTATTGCGAATAAAAAAAAATTAGTCCATCTATTAAATGGATGTCAAATATGTATTTTTGAACGGACCGCTTAAAGAGAAATTATATGTAGAACAACCCCTGATTTTGTTGTGAAAAACCAAGAGTCAAAGTTCTACAAGTTAAGGAAAGCGTTGTATGGTTTGAAACAAGTTCCAAGAGCTTGGAACAAGAGGATAAATGGTTTCTTAAATGAGATTGGCTTCAGGAAGTGTGTATTCGAACTTGGTGTGTATTTGAAGAAGGATACAAGTGAATGGGTGATAATCTTTTGTCTATACGTAGACGATTTGTTTATTACGGGCATCGAAGAAACATGCATTTCTAAGTTCAAGAGTGAGCTTACGAAGGAGTTTGAAATGACTGACCTAGGGGTCATGATATACTTCCTTGGTATTGAGTTTCTCAAGTACAAGAGAGGACTGCTCATGCACCAAAGAAGGTATGCGCTTGAGATTTTGAAGAAGTTTGAAGTGGAGCATTGTAATGATGCCATTATTTTGGCTTCAACGAGGCTATGATTGTCGAAGAATGAGGATGATCAAGACGTTAATCTAACTCAATATAGGAGGATGACATGATTCTTGCGTTATTTGTGTATTATGCGACCAAATTTGACATTTAGTATCGATGTTATGAGTAGATTCATGGAGAGACCAAAGGCGTCTCACTTGACAGCAGCCAAGAGGCTTCTAAGATGTGTTAAAGGATCTATTGGATGCAAAATTTTCTTTCTCGCAATGGATACGACTCACACGGGAAAAAATTACAATTTTCTCGATTTTACCAATTTCAATTTGCACAGAGTCTACAGTTTAATACATCTTTATGTTCGATGAAACACCAATCTCATGGTGTTCGAAGAAGGAACCTGTAGTAGCAATCTCTTCTGGTGAGGCCAAGTACATTACCACTTTGGTTTGAGCGTGCTAAGCCGTGTTGTTAATGAATTTATTGAAGGAGCTAGGCGACAAAGAGGGTGACATTATAACAGTCATAGTTGATAATGTTTCTGTTTTAAACCTTGATAAGAATCCAATTGCAAATGGGAGGAGCATGCATATTGAGATGAGGTTTCGCTACTTGAAAGAACTTGTTAGTGAAGGAAGGGTAAGATTGGGGTATTGTATAAGCGAAGTCCAAGTGGTCAATTTGTTGATTAAGGGAGTCACAATTGAAGTGCTCAAGAGATTGAAGAAGCTAATGAGAATGGAAGACTGGGAAGATTTGAATTAATGTTGTATATTAAGAATAAAAGATAATTCAAGTAAGTGCATTTGGTTGCAGTTTTTATGCAATCAATTGCACCCGTTAGTAAAATTTTTAACAGAAGCAAAATGCAACCGGTTACAAAAATAGTGCAACCGGTTGCAGTTGAGGAGTTTTTGGTTAAAACTAAAAAGCAGAAGCAAAGTACAATCAGTTGCACTAGTAGTATAACCGGTCGCACTATGGTAGTTTTAGTTTTTTTGTTAGTTAATTGTACCTCCTCTCTTGTATTTATATAAATACCCTTGGGGTATCTTGTGAGAAAACTAATGAGAAAAATACTATACTTCTCTCTCTCTCTCTCCTCTCTCTCTCTCTCTCTCTCTCTCTCTCTCTCTCTCTCTCCACACTCAATTACTCCATTTTCACCAACCTTATAGTTTTAAATTATAAAATGGAACATCTCGATCTATGGAGGAAGTAGAACCTCTCATTGGATCGGGAGTGTTGGTTGCAGCAAAATCATATTAACAAATCAATATCTAATAATTTAAGAATTTAATTGGAATGCACTGACATTTTAAAGAAATTTTACACTGTCAATGAATAGTAATCGTCATATATTAAATTACGTTTGACTTTTATTTTAAATATATTTAAAGTAATGTTTATGAATAATTGTAATGAATTGATGGTGTAAAACTGTTTACAATGACAATGTATAACAATTAATCTCATAATTTAAAAGGTGAATCTATCAATTTAAAATCCATTTTTTTTAAACTAGAATTCTAAGTTCTAAATTACTCATCAAACTCATTTATTGATTAAGTTTAATCCAAGTTTTTTTAACTCGAGTTCTAAATTCTAAATTACTCCTCAAACTCATTTATTGATTAAGTTTATTTTACTGTAATGAGAACAACTGATTAATATAATTAGTTAGACTAAACGATAAAATTAATTTATATTTATTAGGCAGGCAGATATATCAAAAAGTATAATTATGTCAACTCGATTTTGTTTTGTGTGAGCTGTTTATTTAGCACGATCCCCCATTCAATAATTGAGAAAATGAAATTTTGTTGAACTTGTGGACAAATCTTATATTGGAAGCAAAAGCATGTATCAATCACAAACGAAACATTAGTCTTAGTCTATTTCTGCAACATTAATTGGTCATTGTCACAGGCAAAATATTCTTACACATCTAACACAAATTTTATCATAAAGTTTACATAACTAATTTAATCATATTGATCAGTTTCTATATAGATGGAATACTCTTGTGCCTGTAAAAAAGAAAAAACTTTTTTAAATCATATTTCTCTCAAATCTAATGAGATGATAAGGTCCTTAATAGTAAATACAAAAATAAATATGAGATAATTATAAAAGTTAGACTTATGTCATTTACACATACAAAAATTGACATTATATTCTAATATACATGAACTCATTACTCAAGTGGACCAACTAATTAAACAAAACAAACATGAAGTTCTCCATGGGAAGCACCATGTTTGAAAGTGATATGTGATGGGACTTTTTATCCTTGTTTAGGAAAAACGGGTCCATTTAAAAAATATTTATATTTATACTATTTTTATCTGATTTATTGTTTTCTACATTTTAAGCATATTTTAAAAATATGTATTAAAAAAATACAAACATAGTATTTGGCATTAATATATGTTTTGATGTTTAAAATTTATTTTTAAAAATTTTAAAATAAATTTTAAACAAATATTACAGGAAATAGAGTGAAACTCGTCTACATTACAGGGAGTATCGTATATTTAATCTTAAAATAAAACATTAATTTGATATAACAGTTTGTTGGTTTTCTTAGTTTTGTTTTTGTTATATTGTAAGTATAGTACAAAGAAAACTCAAAATTGTTTAGCGTATACAGTTTACTTAACAAAAAATTGGTAGTAGGTTTGTGAAATCACTGTTACTAATAAGTGATTTTATATCGGTTGTAAAACGAATTTTATCTCGATTTAATGGACGAGGTGAAGAAGAGTTTCATAAAAAGCGTGTCATTTTATCTGAGGATGCTTTACTCACGTGAATTGGGTTAAGTTGTCTGTAGTAACAAATTACGGGGTCCCATATCTTGATAGAACATTCCTCTTAAGGACCTTTTGAATGTTGGTTGTTATGATCTTTTTTATGGCTTCCGCTTCCATCCACTTGGTTAAATAAGAGCAACGATCAAAAAATTTAACCTTCCCTAGAGCCATTAGCAAGTGGCCAATCAGCAAATCTTGAGAATCTTGCCTTAGCTAGGGAGTACATGAAGTCAGTGGATGAGAGTTATTGTATTTTACGTGACTCTTTTGAAAACGCTCTCTAGCAAGTGGAATATTGTTATCCTGTGAGCCTATTTCATAAGAACAAGTTTGTCATTACCAGATGATGGAGGATGGAAAGTTGGTCTCTTGAGGAATTATCCAGATGCATCGCTCTTATCGTTTTTTTTATGGTTTGACATGACTATGTTTAATATGTAAGCCTTGTGGTTCCTTTTTTTCATCTTTCAATTATATACATTTAATTTTGTGACTTACTGTTATTTTTTACCTATTACGATGTTGTATTAAATACTGAGTTTGTCGCTTTAGGAGATAGCCAGTTCTCTGATATCATACTCAGAGTTGCATTGGACATTTCTAGGTCGTGCCCGATCAAGGGTCGATACCCTCCCTTTCCCCCAGGTGAAAACCTGGTTCAAGGTTGGCATGGTAGGGACTCACATCGTGTTAGACGATGACAACCTATCTAAAGAGGGGGTGAATAGATCCCCAAGTTGAAATGACCTTTTAAAAACTGTTTTTGAAAAGCGCAAAAACTATGACAAGCGAAAGATTTAGCATAGATCAAATAATTCGTTTAAACTGAACCAATTATTTGAAACTCGGATATGCGCACAACCGTAATGAATGAATAACAATGATAAGCTATTAATACACACAATTCTCAATCAATTGTTTCAATAGGCTTACTAAGGTAATCTATTTCCAATGAAAATAATAAGAAAAGTGCATAGTGACAAATTATTGAACACTTAGCGTGCGATCGGTTTTTCAGATTTTCCTTTCAAGTTTGTTAATTGATAAGTGCCAAAATGTACTTATTTCGTGTATGTAAATAGTGGCACTTATCGATACTTTTGTTAATACCGTTTGAATAATTCCCCGTTTTGTGTATAAATACGTATACTTTGTGAATAGTTGTATTTTCATATACTTTTATACCATTTGATAGTTTTTCCTTTTATTTTTATAGGTATTCATGCATATTGGAGCCTTGAGGAATAAAGTGTCAAAGACACGACTTCGATTTCGCAGTTTTGGTGCAAGCCCGCTTAGCCACCGTCAAGCGGACTTCCATAGGCTTAAAATAAGGATGACCAAAATTATCATTTTGGTTTCCATTCATTCATTATTGGATAGAGCATTGAATATGCTTTTCAACGCTTCGAACCGGACGCAATTTGGAGTTACGGTTCTCGAGTTATGGTAAAAACAAAATCTGATTCTTAGCAGAGTCCGCTAAGCGGACTCTGTGATGCTAAGCGAGCTGACAAATTTTCAGACTTGTTAAAAAGGGGAAAAATCACATTTTTAGGTTATGGTTTTGGGGTATTTGTTCCCAACTCCATCAACCTTCATTTTTTGGATAGATTAGCTTAGAAAACAACTTCGGAGGTTGCATTTGGATGATTGGGGGTGGATTGAGCATCGAACGGAGCTGACAAACCAGGAGATTTTCGGTTCATTTCTCTTCTTCTTTGTGTATTTCTCTTTGGTTGTGTTTTGTATATGATTTTAATTTGAACTCATGTATATTTGTTGATCATGGCGTTATATAAAACTTGCTTTACAAATCTATGTTGATTGTTGTCTTAGATTTTTGCTCTGTGCTCGGGATTTGGGTTGCTTTAGAGATAAACTTCTTGAATCCTTATCTAGGATGATTATCTGTTAGTTTCTGAACTCTAGAGATAGATTTAGAGCTAACAATCACTGTGGGTATCCGTTCTTAATGCTTTCGTGTTTGAGTGGCGCGCGAGAGATCGCCGACGCGAGAATACGGATGTTCTCGCGACTTTGCGTTAGAGATAACCTAGGTTGTGAGTTAATCTCGTAGGTGCTCCAGAGATGGACACTTATGTGAGAGATACGTGATAACATAGACGAGTATCGTAGGTTGAGTATAGCTAGTCGACAAGTTTAAGTTTGTAAGAAGTAGATCATATGCAAAGCTTGATAAGTCTTATCTTTCCGAAGAATGAATTCTTTTCTGTTCATATATTTTACTTTTCCGTTCTTATACTTTGCTCATTCAATCCAAAGTTCGAAACCGTGGAAACTGTTGAATGACATTCTCACCATCTCTGTGGACACGATAATTCCCCGATCAATATTTCCAAATCTTTTTTGTTGCTTGCCCTATACTGCATTCAACATTAATATAAAAAACATCTTACAATTACTTAGATTGTAAGGCAATCAACAAATCAATATAGCTTTTAACAATCAAGGGAACTACGAATCAATCACTCAATCAATGTATTTAACAATTTGCTAATGAAAATTTAAATTCAAGAGAGAGAGAGAGAGAGAGAAAGAGAAAGAGAAAGAGAAAGAGAAAGAGAAAGAAAGGACACAAGGATTTGTTTAGGCAGTTCACTGATCTTCCTCGCTACGGCCTCGTCTGCCTCCAATTCCAATATGAAATTGAGATATCAATCTTACTATGCGAAAAATTGTTTCCAAGAGAAATATAGCAATTCAATTCTATAAACCCTATGTAGGATCATTGCCCTTCTCTTCCCTTAATCTGAGTTTGATCAAGTCACCTAACAATGCAAATTGATTCACTGTCTCGCGCTACTCCTTTGCAAGAAACTACCGTTCTTCAAAGCTTTCACTTGGTCGAATCCAAATTGAAAATTGTTGCCACCCAAGATTAATAATTGATTCACTGTCTCACACTACTCCTTTGCAAGAACCTTCTGTTCTTCAAAGCTTTCACTCAATCGAATCCAAATTGCGCAATCTTGTCAAAACCACCAAATCTACACCTTGATCTTTAAGGAAAAAACGTCACAATTTTTTCCGGTGAAACCACCAAAGATTCTCAACCCAATACACCGGTTACACCAACCTGAATTGGACGTAATCAACCTAGTCTAGATGACACCCAAGTAAAAAATGATTATGTGTAGTTTGCTTGTGTGTATGCATAGATGAAGGTTGAAGATGAAGAGAAATCTTTGTATGTGTTTATAGTTTCATCAAATTAAAAATGATGCATGTATGAAGTACTTATAAGTGTGCAAGTTGGAGGCAAAAGGGAAACCTGAATGTTTGAAAGAATATGCAAATTAATGCATGTGTCAACCTCTGTAAGGTCATGTGTTGACACCTTCAAACAAAATCTACATGCTTTTAAACGGCAGCACATGTGTCGACCTACCGTAAGTGTCGACACATAGAAGTAATTTCTTCAGTATGTGTCGACCCAAAAGGCTGCATGTGTCGACACATAGAAACAAAAACTACATGCTTTAATATTGAAACACATTTGTCGACCTATACATTGTATGTGTTGACACATAGACCCGTGTTTTGAGTCAAATTTGATGTTTCATGTATGAAACTGATTTTTTTGATTTTTTAATTGGAGATTGGGAAGCATCTCTTGTCCTAGTATTAGAGGTTGCAAGGGAGGTTTGTTTGAAGGTTCACCTTGGTGAAACAAATACAAAGGTTGAGATGTTGAAAATGTTTGGAATACTCCTTGGTTGACTCTTGGAGGAGCTAAATCCTGCAGTGTTGGAACAAAGGGAGAGATCACCAAGATTGGATGATCCATCTCTAGTAGAGGAGGATGAGCTCTGCTAGATTCAGCAAGGACTTTGGCATATTCTAAGAATTTTGAATTCATCATAGCTTCAGGATTTCAATGCTACAAAAAGGTCGATGTTTACGAGGAAATAATTGAATATCAGGATCTTTGTGGAATTCGTAGGAATCAAAAGTCCGTTCTTATAGACGGAGTTACTCTTTCACTTGGGAACAATGAATGATTGATGAAACAGTGAAACAATATCTTGGATCGATGGAGCAGGTTTTTGGTGCGGCGGAGAGGGGACTGACCTGCAAAATTAGCACTTCAACATTCAAGTTAGTGATAGAATAATGAAACATGTGGGAATCACAATGAATTTGAATTACCTGAAATGACATATTTTCTTCCTTATATAATGTGAGCGGTTAAAACTATCTGCGTGAAAAAAAACTCGTTATTTAAATGCCTTTTAGATCTATTTAGACGATGATTAACACGTTTGAAAGGACAAAATCTTCTACCCTTGATCGAATGAAGGACCACTATCTTCTTCATATATTCCTTTTGATGTTACTCTTAGACCTTTCGTTATGGACCTTAGAGACGGCCAAGACTAGTTGTGATTTTTATGCTTCATTTCATCTCAATTTGTCTTTCTTTTTGTTTGATTGTTAGAGTAACTGTAATTTTAATTTACGTAGCACATGTGATTCAATTTAAGCAGGACACGTCAAAAGTGTTCATCAATCCTGTTTCACTTTGTCTTGCCTAAGCACATGAAAATATATACAATATTTTGAAGGCTTGATATTACTACTAACTCTATTAGTATTTCATCATTGGTTGAGTTTTTTACTAAGATTCAGTTTGCTCAATTTTATAATGATTGTCATTATATTGATCTTGCTTAGTGCTATTATGCAGATTTGAAATAGAGGATTTATGAAGAAGTGTTGAAGATTTTAATTGAGTGATGAAAAAGAAAGTTTTTGAATAACTTATATTAATGAGTGTAATTTAGTTATTATTAATTAATTGTATTGAAATTTGGGTGTCAAAAAAATCTAAAATTTACTTTTAAAATTGGTTCACACATGATAACACCCAATAGTTAACCACACTGTGTTAAGTTAAATTGCCATACTTATAGTTTCTGAAATTCAGTATTAAATCAAAATAAAAGCAGCCTCTCAATATATGCAATAATGCAATCGATTGTCTAATCAAAATCAGTAATTACATCAATTAATGTGTCACATATAATGTCTTAGCTAATTAATGTGTCACATATAATGTCTTAGCTAATCAAAACATAAGTTGTATGGTAGTGGACATCTTCTTATCCCGTAGCATAGCATGTGTAACGTGACAAATTGACATGTTTGTCTCATCATTATAAACTAGCAAACTCGTCTCATTATAATTCTCTTACAAAAATCTGCAAAAAAATATTGGAATAGCCAAGATGAAACGAATATAGCAGAAGGTTCAAACTTAATAATTTGTTTAATTCTATATTCGATGAACTCATGTTCCCACTAAAGCATGTTCATATCAGTCGTTTCTTGATAGTAAAAAAAATGCGAATAAAATAGACATGTTCGGTGGGTCACTCCCGTTATATACCTAACAATGCGTGATTTAATATTTGGCCTATTATTCAATTTAAGGACAAAACTGAAGTTTCTTTTGTCATTTGAAATGGCCCATAGACCAACCCTATCATAGCCGTAATTCTCACCAATCACTTGGCTTAATAATTCACAAGAAACATAGGGTTATCATTCTAACATGATATAATGTACTTGAGTCTTCAAATCTCCTTGTTTTGCATGATTATGGCCATATTCACTATCAAATAATGAGAAAAGAACCAATAATCTTTCATGAGAAAGACGGATGGTAAAATAATTTAGATTACTCTACTCGACACAAGTGACAATTAAATTATATATAAGATGAGAGTGGCTTGCAAAGATCCAAATTACTATGATTGAAACCAAGACTGAAAATCCAGCACTTGGTGTGATTGCTTTAGCAAGTACAAGTATAATAATTTTTCATATTTATGTAGAAGAAGGGAGAGATACTACTTTGTCCTTTTGTCTATAAAGTGTAAAGGAAAAAATATTTTAGGGTTAAATAAGTTTTTGGTCCCTGTAAATATCTCAAATTTCGTTTTTAGTCCCTATAAAAAAAATGTCGACATTTAGTCCCTATAAAATTACTTTTTCATTCACTTTTGGTCCCTGTAGAGGGACTAAAAGTGAATGAAAAAGTAATTTTATAGGGACTAAATGTCGACATTTTTTTTATAGGGACTAAAAACGAAATTTGAGATATTTATAGGGACCAAAAACTTATTTAACCCAATATTTTATAATTCATATTTATATATGAAATTCTGGTAAGACAGACTCAGAATGTCATACACAATGTCACGACATCTTTTCTGTCATCAGCTTAGCTGAGGCAGTACATACAGATCCCCCAATTTTTTATTACTTCTAACATCCAGAAGTCTGGAAGTGTTGGGATCACATATTAGTTCAGTTAACATAAACAAATCTGCTTTGCAGAGATTCTGTGTTAGCACAGTCATTAAATCACACACTGATGTCATGCACGATGTTATGACATCCAAACTAAACTTACAAATAAACAATGCAGAAACATAAATAACACAGAGAATTGTTTACCCAGTTCGGTTCTAACTAACCTACTCTGGGGGCTACCAAGCCAGGGATGAAGTTCACTATCAGTAGTATCAATTCAGAGTTAAACACGCCGTTTACCCCTCCTCACTTAATCACTACCCAATGACCCCTCTACCTAGGTCCTCCCTAGATATGGAATATCCCCATTCCACTCCCAATCACCGCAGTGATGTCCAAGCACTCCAGCCCCTAGCCTATGCTTGACAGCTTCTCACCAACAATCACCTCATGTGATAACACACTGACAATAGTCAAAGTAGAAGATCCACTTCCAATACACACTTTGATCTTGCTTCACAGCTTCGATCAAACGACACATCTACACTCATTGCTTCACAGCTTCTGAGTGAGTACACATACCTCTTGCCTACAGGCTTCGAGGAACAAATCAGTGACCATCCCACAATCCAGGTGGTTCACCTACACAACAAACCCTAATGACTACATTATGATCGTTAGATTTACAAGGCTACAAAGATTCCTATTTATAACCTGATCCTAGTTGGACTTGGGCTTAAAATCGCAGCACTCCATGCTGTTACAAATCAGCAGATTTCTTCTGCTACAAACAAGGCCTTTTAATCATAACTTACCTAATTTATCTCCTAAATTAGTAACTGCTGAATCTTCAATCTTCAGATTTGATTCTTCAATATTCTGACTTGATTCTTTGACCTTTAAATCTGCGCCACATAGGATTACATAATATTCACATAGAATATTCCGTATCTTTTAAAACCAAACTGAATCTTCCTTCCTCAGTTCTGCAGGCGCGATGTCATGGTTGAAGTCATGACATTCCTTGTAACATCTTGCTTCAGTACTTGTTTTGTTCTTTTAATATTTGCAAGAGTACATTACATTACATTCAGCTGCTATTATGTTTTAGCCAAGCATGGATGCCAATAAGACAATAATACAGAGCAGAGCACTAACAATCTCCCCCTTTGGCTTATTGTGGCTAAAACTGAACATAAATAAAAATTCCAATTTAACTCCAAGTGCAGCTGCTTCAACTTTCAGGATACCAGGCTGAACCACATCATAACAGGCTGACCTCCAAGAGCAGCTGCTTCAACTTTCAGTATACCAGGCTGAACCACATCATAACATCTTCAGTCTGCTTCTACTTCTGTCTTCAAATCTACCTTTGTTTCTTTGACAGTGGCAAAATCAGCATCAGCCTCTCTCCCCCTTTTTAGCCATAATATGACAAAGATTTATACAATGTCATAATATGCAATGGAAAAACCTGTAACTCCCCCTGCACATGAGGAAGAAGATACGAAAACCAGTTCTTGCCACTGTAGTTCTCCAAGAACTAGCCCTTGTAACTCAGAACACAAATCACAACTAAAATTTCTCCCTTCTCGAAGGCTGAATAAGAAGACACATTCTCGTTGTTATTGCTGTAACACCATTGGTAGAGTTCCATGATTTCCCCACCCTGTGTTATTCTGAACAGATTTTGGTAGAGGAACCCATCGCAATACCAAATCTGGACGCACCCAACACAAACACACACGAAACACATATTTGAGAGATTTGATATCTGAAGCCTGCTGCGAAGATGCTTATTTATAGCCATTGGAGAATCATAGGAAGTAACGATAGTCTTTGGTCTTGTTCAATGGTCAAACTATTAATTAGGAAACAGTTCTAAAAGCAATTACTCTTTCCAAAGCAGTTTTTCCTTGTTTGACTCTGCAGAATCAATGTCTTTAACTATGTCATGACATCCTGTCAGACATTGTCCCTCTTTCACCCCTCAAGCACATAGCTTAAGATTCTTTAAGAGACTTTGACAAAGCATCCTATGAACCACGTAATAGACCTCCTACTCCTTTACTGACTCACTAGTCATAGACTTCTGTTGTTCTGATCACCTTGAGACTGTATACTACAACTGTGAAGAGCCTTCCAACACTTGTTGACATGCAGCCACTAGAACAGTTCAAGATTTGTGGATACCAGACGCACATGGTTAGATTCAACCATTCCCAGAAAAACTGACTGTAATGATACATCTTGTTAAATAAACCTTTTCATAAGAAACTTCCTCTAACTAAGTTGAAAAAGCTCCTGCTGACTTGGACCACCTTCATTATGATGATAGAGTATAACAGACCAAGATAATTTTCTAGAATTATATCTTGAACTAAGAAGACACTCCCCCTATTTGAGATAATTTGTGCTTCATACAGGAAAACTTGTAATGATGAATGGAAAATATAAGACGCATCTTCATATCTTCAAGAGCGCACCCTCTGCCCAACTAACTAGCTGACACACTTCACTATTACAAAGTAACTCCTTTACAAAAGATACTCACATCAGAATTTAGATGTTATAACATCTTGTATAACATTAAGATACAGTTGAACAGTTCAGTACATTCAACTAACTCCACTTCTCTTTCTTCAACAGATTCAAGTCTACCACCTTATCTCCACCTGAAATAATCAACAAATAACCCTTTTACACTTGATGCTTCCATAGAAAGGTTGCCACAGACTCAACATAAAGAACTGCCACTTCTTCCACTTGTTGATCATAACCCTACCAAGTTGCACTCTAATCATGGTCTGCCAAGATAATTTGAAATCCTCCTTGATATGATGTTTCTCATAATGATTAACATACTCTCCAATTAGAATTAGAAGAATCCTTTTTATCCACAACTATGTTGATCATCTCACCAAACTTCTGTCTTCATAGTCATACTCACTACTGAAGTCTTCATCATGAAAGTAAACACGAATTGCCAGAACATGTTACCATCACCAAGATCAGAATCTGCTCATTCTAATCCACATTAAGTTAGAACGGTCACTTCAGACTTAATGTTGCTTCTTCATCCTTCACATGCTAGATTCTAGATAATTTTCCAAACCAACAAGATATAGTGATGTTGTGACATCACGCAAGACATTAGTTTATCAGACTTGAAATCTCATCAATATCTCTGAGTGTTCCACCACCTACACTGATTGATGTCTTGTCATACTTCATACTCCCCCTGAGAATTACAACATAAGGATGTTTTGAATAATTGTCCTTAACCTGAAGCATTCTTCATTTGGAACTGCCACACTTTCCAAATTTGGAACCCTTAGTTTGCTTGCTACACAAGATCCAGACTGCCACTTCATGTACCTTGAAATAGAAGAAACTTCTAAATAGCTCTTGAACATCTCTTCAACAGATAGGTCTGAACCTAATCTTTACTGGTGTCTTCAAGTGTTGTGATGTAACATACAAAACAAAGCATCACATACATCTTCTTCTTCTTCTTCCACATAGTTGATGTAAATATCCAGCTCCCATCAAGATACTCACCATCTCCTATATGTTTCTTCTTCTTGAATCAACTCACCAGCCAACCATTGCCTTTCTTAATGCTTAATTGAAGATAACACAGAACTATAATTGATGCATAGTTCAAATCAGACCATGGACACTTCATACACATACTTAGCTCCCGACAGAGTATATGAATCTGTATTCAGGCTGTACATCCAATAAGTACTAAGTCTCCCGTCAAAGCACCTATTAGTCACTCAGATAGAATTTGCTGCTCACACCAGGTCCTTCTAAATGATCTCTTCTTCATACATGAAAGCAAACTTCTTGAAAATGATGTTACAACATCTGTTATGACATCATTCATTTAGACTCTTTGGATTTCTCATTCAACATCTCCTGTATGACACTTGGGGAAAGACAAAGAAAGCACGACCAACATCATCAACTCAGCTACACATCAGTCATGATTAAGGGATAATATATGTCATATCTCAATAACTTTTCTTCAGACTTCTCTTCTGACTTTGAGATAATGGATGCCACAATCTGTACCCCATGAGGAGATTCCCTCAACAAGGTTTCTGGAACAGATTCACTTATGACATAACTCCTGAAAATACCTCAGATTCCACACAGTAATCTGACTCCCTTGAATCATCACACAATATTCAAAACCATATTTCACTATGCACGATACACAGTATTCAGTTTTCACCACTAACTGTTCTATGATTAAGAAAACAATTCACACATCTGGTTCCTTTGATCAAAAGAACATACCAGATATAAGCTCATCTTGAATTTTCATAGAGGTCTTGAAAAGAAAACCTGAATGAATCCTTTCACTTGCACTGAGCTCTACTTCCAACTCCCATAAGCTTATGCCTGAAATAAACTGACATTTGGGATGGAAGGTTCAGTTGATTGTATTCTGACCAATCAACACAAAAAGCAGATGTCTCCTCTTCCAGATCAGGAGTAGGTTCCAAACAAATGTACTCACACTACATAAGTTTAGCACCAGAACATCTGTTCTTCAACTGGTAGCTGCATACCAGTATGCCATCAGTTCCTTCTTCTTGGAACACACAATTCTTGACAATCTTGAAGATCATCAAACAACTTTGCAGATGAATATGAGGAACACTGATCATTTGAACCTCTTCAACCTCAATAACCATGCCTTTATGAGTGGACTTGAGAAAAGATTTCAAGTATCTTTGACACTTGTACTAAAGTTGAGAACGATCTGCTACAAATTCTGTTGAAAACCATATAACCCTAGAGATCTTCTTTCAAAGATAGGATTATGCATCAGATGCTATGCAGCAGAAAATAGCCATATATCAACAGAGATACACAATGCTTACTCCCAGAACCAGTTGTAAGCATGACATCCAAGAATTGCAGCTGAACAATCCAACAATATGCTTGCTTCTTCTTCAAGCAACACAACAAGACCTAACCAATATTCTGACCAGAAAGAAACAGATAAGCACAAAGAATACCTTATCATTAACTTCACTCCCGCATGAAGGTTTTGACAATCTTCTTCTCTGTACCTTGCTATATGCTGAATAAAACACCCCAAATTCTTCACTCCCGCATGAATCATTTGGATATCCTTGAAACCAGTAACACCATCTTCCCTTGCCAAGAGAATACACCTGTTTTGGTCAGTTTGGTCCAGTCTTCCACACATAGGTCCATCCTCCACTTCTAGGGACCATACAATATGAACATGAATGTTCAAACAATCATCTACCTCCAACAACCAGAAAGTATCTCCCATGGATCTCATCCAGAAATAGACAGGATGCCTGCTCTGATACCAATTGAAATTCTGGTAAGACAGACTCAGAATGTCATACACAATGTCACGACATCTTTTCTGTCATCAGCTTAGCTGAGGCAGTACATACAGATCCCCCAATTTTTTATTACTTCTAACATCCAGAAGTCTGGAAGTGTTGGGATCACATATTAGTTCAGTTAACATAAACAAATCTGCTTTGCAGAGATTCTGTGTTAGCACAGTCATTAAATCACACACTGATGTCATGCACGATGTTATGACATCCAAACTAAACTTACAAATAAACAATGCAGAAACATAAATAACACAGAGAATTGTTTACCCAGTTCGGTTCTAACTAACCTACTCTGGGGGCTACCAAGCCAGGGATGAAGTTCACTATCAGTAGTATCAATTCAGAGTTAAACTCGCCGTTTACCCCTCCTCACTTAATCACTACCCAATGACCCCTCTACCTAGGTCCTCCCTAGATATGGAATATCCCCATTCCACTCCCAATCACCGCAGTGATGTCCAAGCACTCCAGCCCCTAGCCTATGCTTGACAGCTTCTCACCAACAATCACCTCATGTGATAACACACTGACAATAGTCAAAGTAGAAGATCCACTACCAATACACATACCTCTTGCCTACAGGCTTCGAGGAACAAATCAGTGACCATCCCACAATCCAGGTGGTTCACCTACACAACAAACCCTAATGACTACATTATGATCGTTAGATTTACAAGGCTACAAAGATTCCTATTTATAACCTGATCCTAGTTGGACTTGGGCTTAAAATCGCAACACTCCATGCTGTTACAAATCAGCAGATTTCTTCTGCTACAAACAAGGCCTTTTAATCATAACTTACCTAATTTATCTCCTATATTAGTAACTGCTGAATCTTCAATCTTCAGATTTGATTCTTCAATATTCTGACTTGATTCTTTGACCTTTAAATCTGCGCCACATAGGATTACATAATATTCACATAGAATATTCTGTATCTTTTAAAATCAAACTGAATCTTCCTTCCTTAGTTCTGCAGGCGCGATGTCATGGTTGAAGTCATGACATTCCTTGTAACATCTTGCTTCAGTACCTGTTTTGTTCTTTTAATATTTGCAAGAGTACATTACATTACATTCAGCTGCTATTATGTTTTAGCCAAGCATGGATGCCAATAAGACAATAATACAGAGCAGAGCACTAACAATATAGATATTATTTCAGATTTAATAAATAAATATATTTTTAAAAAATTATTGATTTATAAGTATAATAATTTATTTATGTTAATATATAAATAAATAAATAAATAAATAAATAAATATCATTGTTAGCGATTATATATTAGAACAATAATTTATATTTATTAAACTCAACTAACATATGTGAATTGAGTTATAATTGACATGACTGTAATGACTTAGTTTGTAGTATTATTAATTTTAGAAATCTGTATGATACGTATGTTCGAACCTCAGCCGTTCGAATTTTATTTTTCTATGCTTTTATTTATTTCTCAATGGTTAAAAAAAATGTAATAAATATATAAATATATAATATGGAGGTTTCATACATAAGAGCATAGTCTTAGTTGGTACTATAATTGGTCATGTAAGATAGTGTGATTGGATTTGAACCTTTGCTATGCCAATTTTTATTTTATATGTGTTATTTCATTTTTCAGTGGTTTAAAATATTTTAAAAAGATTAATTTTACTCCTCTCACTTAGCTCAGTATTCATCTTTTCATTCAATATATTACTCACTTGACACACTAACAATCAAAATATAAGTTATTTTACAAATGGCAACTTATATTTTACAAATGGCAATGAATGAAGTATACCATCTTTATTAAATTTATATTAATGGCTTCTTTCCTTTGCTAAATGTTCTATTTTTTTAATATAAATTTAACACAATTCTACTTAAATAAGTGAGACATATAATAGAATAAAATATTTGAGTCTTTCTACAAAATAAATATCTTTTTCACAACTGTGTCAATATTCACCAAACCAATGATATAACAACAAATATCCAAATTCTCTAGTGGTAAATCTTTAGCTATCATATCAAAATTATTATTATTATCAATATAAGTTTTAGATAACTCCAACAACTTAGAACCGTAAACATAATGGATTCAATGATTTCTCTCAATGTGTTTGATTCTATTATGAAAATTTTGATTCTTACTAAGGTGAATAACACTTATAAAAAATATATTTGTCTTGAACAAATTCAAACTCATAAAAGAATTTCTTCAACCATATTGAATCTTTTGTATGTTTCGTTAATAATAATGAACTCTGCCTCAATAGCTTACATCACCATTCTCTTCTACAACCTTTCTTATGTGAATTTATGAGATGAATCACCTTGGTTGTAATGAAAGTTCATGTCACAAGATGTGATCTTTTAGTGTGGTGCTTAGATTGCCTTGCCTTTTTCTCATATGTTCTTTGCCAAGTGAGAAAAGTGTACATTGAAAGAAACTTTAATAATAAAGTAAAATCAAGTATATGTTGATAGTGAGGCGAGTGTATTGAATGGTATAACGTGGGTGTGAATCCCTTATTTATAGAGTGATGAACTCATATATGTTTCAATTAGTGATAAACTTTGATGAGTTATCACTAGATCATATTATGATACGTATAAATTTATTATTGCAACAAAAATCTAAAATAAACGGTGGCGTCAATCTATTTTGAATATGTTTCATGTAGTTTAGAATGGTGGAAATGCTTCTTGCTTCTAGATTTCTTATCTATAGACGATTTAGTTTTATGAAAAAATGTGTTGCATTACGCTATCCTTTATGTTAAGATAAGCACCTTAATTTTCCTATGCATTGTAATTTAGCCCTATTTTGTTCCGTGAAAAGTGGATTTTGTTGATAAAAAAGTTAAATTAGACCTCTTAGACACATACCATTGCAAATGTCCAGCCACAACTCCCCTTATAAATTTAATTATATAATTTAAAATTGACTTTTAGAATTAGACTATGTTTGAGTTAATAGACTAGAGCGGAGTAGAGTAAAGCACTATTAAATATGATATAATAAAGTGGAGCGGAATTGAATGGACTAAAGATTTCACTCTATTGTTCGGATTTTTTTTTTTTTTTATAATTTGATGAAATAGAACATAATAAGTTAGTTTATTCCATTACATACAACTCGAATTCGAGAAATGAAAATTAAAAGATTGAATAGATGATAGAATTGTGCTTCATCATTTTTTAAGAACCCAAACAATAAATTTGTTAATTATATATTATTCAATTTCATTTCATTTCATTACATCTTATTTCACCAATCCAAACATATCTTTAATATCTTGAACCATATCTAAATGAGTGTATCACTTAAAAAATTACCACCTATATATTCATTTTTACAATATTCCAATATTCTAATTTAAAAGTGACCAAAAATTTTAATTTTGAAAAGATGGGACTATCTTCTCAATCGTGTTAAAATAAAGACTAAAAATACAACTAAACATATATATATATATATATATATATATATATATATATATATATATATATATATATATATATATATATATATATATATATATATATATATATATATATATATATATATATATATATATATATATAAAGTTGAACTTTCAAATAAGAAGAACAAAAGACAAGATTAATCTAGAAAGTGACATGTTTTTTTTTTCTAGTTCCAAATTGCATTGATGTACAAGACTTGTTTTAACTTGGTGTCACTTGTCATGCTCATGCTCAAGTACTAGTAGTTGAGTTGAGCACCACTCCACTTTGAGATCCTTTCATTTTCACACACGTAACATGAAGGGTTACACCTGAAAGAATCCAAAAAGTGCCTTCAAGTTTGGGCCATAAAGGAACTGTAAAGGGTCCCACTTACCATACCAATTCCAATCACAATTCGTCTCAAAACAGACAAACCACAACCAGACAATGCCTACAGCTGTTTCTTTTATTTAATTGTTTTTGTTTCTGTTTGATTCCAATTCCAACTTATTTTTTAGACTAAAATACAATGAAATTTTAAAACTGAAAATCAAAATTTACTTTGTTTTATTGTTAGTCTTTGAACTATTTGAAAACATTAAATATAAGTCTTCTGATTATAATATTGATTTAATCCCTTAACATTATTATTAATTATAATTTTGCATGCTTATATTTTAATAGGGTATAGTTTATAAATTTTACTATTTGGTTTGACCTTAAATGGAGAAAATGATCTTAAAAAACACATAACTGTATTTGTTTTATTCACCTGTTTCAGCAAAGTAGAAAATATTCTTCCTTCTCTTGTGAAAAGATAGACACTTAAAAAAACTAAACAATCTTAAGCTAATTCACTATGTTGATAATTTTTACATAAAAATTGTTAATTGAGAAATAATGTGAGTTATTGATTCAAAATTCAATTTTACAAATTGTTTATATTTATAAATCAACAATTTGATAAAAAAAATTTAAAACTCAAAAATACCAAAAGTGTTTCGTCTACTCGAATGAACTAAATCTCAACTATTTGATTAATTAAGATTTGAATTTTAATTGAAATAGTAATCTATATTTATATTCAATGTTGAAAATATTCTAACTAGAATTAACTCAAGAATTAATGAAAAAAATTCAAAATAGAATATAAAATTAAAGGCTTAAGTAATTTATCTTCAAAACAATTTGTTGCGTTTACTTGGTTACCCTCACTAAGAGTGGAAAATTTATCTTCAAAACAATTTGTTGCGTTTACTTGGTTACCCTCACTGGAAGAACGATTAGGTTAAGTTAGGTTTTGTATATCTAGGTTAAGTTAGATTTTGTATAACCTATGTCTATAGTAGGATAACAAAATTAAGGTATATGTTTCACCTATTACATATCGTACTTGCTAAAAAAAAAGTATAGATGCGTGACATCCCTATATTATGGACAAGTTCATGGTGGTGAGAATCTTGTATTAAGGTGTTTTCTATGAGGTGAGAGCAAGCTCACAAGGGTGAGAAGCCTTATTTTTAGGAGGTATTTTGTGGTGATTTTAGAATATTTTTCTCATTCCTAAGGATGAAGTATTTATGGAGGCCTATGGGCCTGGATTTGTGGACTTCTAAGAAGTAGTAGTCGCTCCACCTTGACTAGGGAAGTTGTTGGCTGCCTACTTCTTAAGAAATTATGCCTAGAACTTCTTGCATATTCAGTTATAGACTATGTACACGTCACCCTCCATATTTCTCATTAGGGCGATCCACCTACAGAGTGGGGGTTACACATGGGGAGTATATTCTAGGGAGGGTGCCTAATGAAACTTGGTCCAATATCTCCTTATTGTGGGTATTTACTAATATATCGCTATACAAAACCTCAAGAATGAGGACTTATAAAGGGCAAAGTGATTAACCTTCTTCTCCTCATGGTTCTAAGCCCTTTATTCCTTTCAGATGAGTTATGTAGTTAAGGGTGAGTTGCTTAATTAGGGGTGATTCCATGATTTAGGGGCAAGTCCCTTAGTAAGGGTGTGTTTCTCAATTAGGGGCGAGTTCCTCAATTAGGGATGAGTCATCAAGCCCTTGCCAGATGTCCTGTGTATAGATTATGTGTCATCTGAGTGATGTTAAACATCAATCAAGTGATTTTTAGAGACGTCAAAATGCCAGTCAGTTATGACAACTTGATCATTTAGTGGAAAAGAAATTGTGTGACATTTAATGCTACTCATGATGATTTTTTTTTGGGGAAACCCAATCTAGTTTCTTTCTTTGCATGAGTCCTTGATTTGTATTTTCAAAAGAAAAAAAACTTTTTCTATCCCTCTTATTTTAGAATTTTCGCTTTATTTAATCAGAGAAGTTTAAAAGGTGTGGTAGTGCTTCTCTAACCCTTAACTCCGGATAGGAAAGGAGAATATTACGGGGTGCATTAAGCTCTAAGGGATCTAATTACTTCATCTTTTTAACATATTCCCTTTTATTACGAATTGATGGTTAGGAAGATTGCTAAGTGTGTTCATGTCCGTGATATCGTATCCATATACTCCGACTCGGATGTGTTCACGAGGTTGTGTCAGAATATTAGGTTTTTAAGTACAGGGCATGAAGATGATGTAATTTTGGAGCTCTGTTCAAAAATGAAAAGAGCTAACATGGCAACTTTTAGTGGTTTATCCGCCTCTTATTTATACTTGCATCTCCTTGACATTCATGAATTAGGGGTTTTGATACATTTTACACCTTTTGAGTTGGACTTCTAGGAGACCATTAATGTAGCTCGTTCCTAAATCATGCCCAACGTCTAGAGCAACATTACGGCCTTTGAGATCAGCTGTTGTCATCTAGGCATCCATCCATCATTGGGATATTCCTTTCTTTCTATGGTGTAGAGATAATCCTCGTCTGTGGTTGGGTAACTCTACGCTCTTATTGGTAGGCGTTTGGTGGAACCCTACGTGGAGCCTTATGAGGATTAGAAAGATATATTTGTGTGGGTCAGAGGGAAAGACAGAGCTTTTATGGTGACCACCTAAGCGACAAGTGCCTCCCGATTTCCTCTGTCATGGACAACGAATCCTCATTGCATCAAGGGAATCGAATTTAGTAGTCTATCTCCCCTTGAGCGAGAGGTGATCTAGGTGTTAAGTTGCTTCTAGCTTATGAACTCTCACATTCTAATCACCCTGGTCCGAGAAGATGGCAAAGAGGTAGAGAAGTATCTTAGTAAGCTTTATGGTATGAAATGAACCTTCCTAATTGATCCATTCCTTAGTGATTTATACATTTTGACATCTTTGTTTCGCAAGGAATATGTCCAAAATCTCTCTTTCTAAGAAGAGGGCGCTTGGTTCAGATGTAGGCAAAACAACGACTCACAATCATCTCTCTAAATTACCCTAAATATTTTTTGGCAATTGGAAGAAAGAAGCAGGGTGAGACATCTCGTGATGGAGATGCTCGCCCTCTAAAGGGCCAAATGCGGGAGAAGGGTCCCTTAGGGCCTTCAAGAGACCATCAGACAACTGACGAAGGAGGAAAGACAAGCAAGGAGCCTATTACACTACTGGAGCTCCTAAACCCTTATTCTAGTGTGACTATTACACTACTGGAGCTTCTAAACCCTTATTCTAGTGTGACCTTTTTGTTAATTTGATAGAGTTTACCGGGCATTGCCTCCCTTTTCTAGAAATTTTTTTGGTGACTATCAGTCACTCCATAATAAGTCTCCTTCCTATTTTATGAGACTTTCTTAAGTTCAAATGTTGAAATGTCTCTTGGTGGAGAAAGTCCACAGGAAAAAAGATCTCCATATGATTGGTGAATTGCATCATAGGCTTGATTTTGTCATAGGGAGAATTCAAGAGCGTTAAAGAACGGTGACAGCCATGGCAAAGAAGTGAGATAATTTGAAAATATTCATCAAGAAGGTGGATTTAAAAGCACATGCATATGCTGAGAAAGGGTAACGTTTGAAAGGTTCTATCAAAAAAGCCTTCAGTTCCATAAAAGATCTTGAGAAGGTGGCAGCATCGCTCAATGACACAACTATGGATGCTTCCGATAACTACTTTGAGAGGAAGAAGAAATAGGTAACCTTGTTCTACCCGTAGATTGACCTATTCAAGGTGGTTTAGGATGGTTAGCTGGTGGATGATGAGTAGGTCTAGTGATTGGTCCCATGCGCCTTAGTGCCTCTTTTTGTAATATGTATTTTTTTCAAGGATTTTGTAATTCTTCAGTTTATCCATCTTTTTTGGATGTTATTTTTTATTCATACACGTTTTACTTGCTTATAATATCTTCTCAACTCCCACCAGGGCGATAGCAATCCCTATGCGTGGGTTTCGTGTATTTGATCGCCCTAAGAGGGGCATCTATGGCTATTTGTTAAGAATCCAACATATATGTTACCTTAAAGAAATACAAGGATTCTTAGAAGGAACATAACATCTTTAATAGCCTCTAAGGTAGGCAAGGATCTCTAGTAGGAATCTAGTGTTTTATCGCCTCTTAAAGGCGGAAAATATCCCTTGCAGGGATCCTATGTGTTTGATCGCCTCGAAGAGAGGCAAGGATTCCTTGTAGGAATCCATTGTTTTATCGCCTTCGAAGGGAGACAAGGATCCCTTGTAAAAATCCATCATTGTATCGCTTCAAAAGAGAGGGGGCAAGGATTCCTTGAAGGGATCATGCGTGTTCGATTGCCTCAAAGAGTGGCAAGGATCCCTTGTAGGGATACATCATGTTTGAGTGCCTCTAAGGGCGACAAGGATCCCTCGTAGGAATCCATTGTGTTTGATCGCCTCGAGTAACGACAATATCCTCTTAAGAATTTAGCGTTTTAACGTCTCTAAAAGGCGGCAAGGATTCCTTGTGGGATCCAGTGTGTTTAATTGACTCAAAGGGTGGCAAGGATCCCTCATAAGAATCCAATGTTTTATTGCTCCAAAGGGAGGAAAATATCCCCTTGATGGGCGGCAAGGATCCCTCGTAGGAATCTAACATTTTATCACTCCTCTGAAGGTGGTTTCCTCTAGTTTCTTGCAAAGAAAAGGGGAGATGGCACAACAAATAATTCAAAATAATAAAATGAGGAGCCTTATTATAAACCCAAAGGGAAAGAGTGCTTCCGCAGAAAAATCATTTGTTCTTATAAATAACAGAGATATAATACTCACCCAAATAAAAAATAGTAGCCATATGACTAGGGATGTCAATTGCATCTGTTAATGGGGATCTCTGTGGAGAATATCTGTGCGGAGATCCGAAGTTGGGGATTTTTTTTCTCCGTGGGGATGGGGATGGAGGGAAAAGTTCCCCCGATAACACTTTATGGCGGAGATTGGAAAAGTATCCTCCGCCCCGTGGATTCCCCGACTCCGACGATATATTTTAATTTGTATACTTTATATATTATATATATTATATAATTTTACATGAAAAATATTAATGTATTAGAAAATGAAGAGTCATTAGAAGTTATAGATTTGTCACACATAATCAACCACTTGCGTTGGACGACATCGGTATTGTGGTAGTAAATTATGGAAGCACGGTAGTAAGAATTTATGTTACTATTTATTTATTTATTTTTACATAAAAAATATTAGCAACATCAAGTTCTTTTGCTTTTTTTATTTATTATTGATGTAAGATGTAATTTGATTTTTTTTATAAAATAAAGATGCAAATATATACGTTTTAAAAAAAATGGAAAAAAATAACAAAATACTAATGTCATAGTTTTGATCAAAAAGTGTAGAAATTTTTTTAAGATTCGGTCTCCGTGGATATCCGTGGGGATCTGTGGGGATGGGGATGGGGATGGGGGGAAATATTCCCCCGTGGCGGGGATTGGGGATGGGGATGGGGAGTAAATTTGGGGGCGGGGCGGGGAGCGGAGAAGCATCCTCCGAACAATCTCTGCCCCGTTAACATTCCTACATATGACAAACAAACAACGATAAGCGTCCGTCAAATTGGTTAATAAATTAAAAATAAAATAATTATGAATCAATTAAATTTTATCCTTATTTGATAATTTTTTTCTCTATTTTCTCGAATTTGAATCTAACTCCATTTCTTTAACATGAAAATTTTTCGATACAATAAAAATAAGATATTTTCTCTCTACTTCTTCTGACACACCTCAACAAAAATTCAAGATGCAACATATTAACATATTAACATATTGTAATATATTAAAATATTTCAATGCAATAAATCTTTTTTAAATTGAGTTTTAATAAAAAAATTATTAATTATTAATGAAAATTTTAACACGCCAATTAATTTATGGACAATTTTTTTTTTTTATAAATACGTGGTGTCTCTCTCACTTGTGTATTATTCTTGTTCCATTGTTAAATATTTTTTCTCATAAACTAACAAATGATATCATGAGTCTTGATTCGTAAAGGGACCGACTTACTTGTACTGAAATGTCCAAGAAGAATTATCCCGTTGAAATCGAAATGCCCAACAAGAGGTGTATCGAAATGCCTAGGAAGAGGTGAAAAGTGTCAATAACAGTACAAGTGTATGTGGACAAAAAGGAGTTTCCACTTAAGGGGGAGTAATGTGGACTTACACTTGAAGGGGAGTGTTGAGAATAATAATTCAAGTGTGAGTTGGAGTCCCACATTGATTATAAATGTGAAGAATATTTATAAGTAAAAAAACTCATACACCTATCACCTTAAGGTTTTGGATAAATATGTGATGTCTCTCTCACTTATGTGTTGTCTTTAGATGTGGTTTTTACTATTTTCCAATAAAAATATAACAAGTGTGTAATTTTCTACTTCACATATGCAATTTTCTTCTATCTTTATTCTCTAAACCATATTTAAATACACTCGTCAAATTTTCATTAAAAAAAATAAAAATCACATTTAAAAAATTCTATTTAAGTTTTCTTCTTAATTTATTCACCTATATGACATTTTCTTTTTCAATTTCTTCACATGTTCTTCATCATCTTCACTAATTTTTCTTTCATATATTTACTTTCACAAATTAAGCATTGTATTTAATAATTGAGAAGAATAATTTATTTTAGAGTAAATATAATGTATAAATGATTAAATTATTTTGGTGTGGAAAAGGAATAGTAACTATTTACGGTTATTCAGCATGTGAAGAAATTTAACGTGATAATGAGTGGTGACAATAGACAAAATGCTAATTTAGCATACTCAACGATACCAAATTAATATAATCATCCATTTCTTTAAGTCAACTTCGCAAATAACTTTTGCTGCCAATCAAGTTGAGTTGTAGGCCAATCCCATGCTTTGATTCTTCACAATACACACAAATTGCAACTTCAATTCACATGAATTTATTCCCCTTTGAATCAACGAATCACTAAAGAATACCAAAAGCCATGATTCACATTCCACTCCCCTACCCAAAATAAATAAAACACGTTTCCGACCCACAAAGGTGGAGAAGGAAAAATTCAACCAAATGTTTTTTTTTTAATAATAAAAAATTTATGATATGGTGAAATAAAGTGTTGGAGTAGTGGAACAAGCTTCTGATACAAAGTAGAGAAAATAATCCGGTAAAATTAATACTATATTTCACAATTCAGTTAAAATTATCTCTATGTGATTGGACGCTCTGTTTAGATGATTATTTGCTGAGATATCAATGAGAAAAATATTATAATAAAAGCGATCGCGTATCTTTATTAGAGATGATAATCCACCCGTTCAATGTACTTTTCCTTTCAACATTTATTATTAGGCCTTCTTCGTGAACCTTGTGCGGCTAGAATGTTATACATGCTCTTTTAAATATAAATCAACTAAATTGACAAACTTTAACCAAAGAGTTATGAAACCAAAAAAAGACATAATGTTGATAAGTTGTCTGCATCTAAGAAGCCATAAAACACCCACAAGAGAAAATGCCAAACGGTGGGGCTAAAAGCATCCACTTGTCATGAAAACAACAAAAAGTAACAAACTTTAAATGGCATGAAATAGACACTTCCAAAATGAATTTTGTTGGTTTGCATAATTAGTAAGTACAATAGTACTTCTAGCTAGCACCAACCTAATAAAAGGCTTTTTCTTTGAGGTAGGTTCCTAGAGGTTTCCTTTTTCATCATCAATTTTTTTACAAAAATTCTTCTAACTCCCAATATGGGAAGTTAAGGTTATGACATATCCTTTTATTTGATGTTTGTTGTGTTGAAATTTCTTACTTCCTGCTCTAAAAAAGATGGAAAAGAGAGGCATATACCATCTAGCTTAAAGTTAGTGAATCTTCTTTTATAAATTGAAAGAAAGAGTGTGATTTAAATTCTTTGAAGCCTTTTCCCCCGCGTTTACTTTACAGCTTAACTTCATATTCCATTAGGTAATTGAATTTCTTTACACAATGATAAAGTTTATGCTAAATGTAATATGTTAAATTCATATACCTAACTAATAAATCATAATCCGTTTAATCATTTACAAAAATTTACTAACTTTTACTATTTGAACTACTTAAAAATCATACAAGTAATAATTTATCTTCATCTAGTATAAACAATTTAATCGGTTAATCCATGATAATATCATGCTGGTCCAGGAGTTGATTAGAGGCTATGGTAGGAAGCATATCTCACCTAGGTGCATGATCCAAATGGACATACAAAAAGCTTACGATACTGTGGAATGGCCAGCTCTGAATCAAATCATGTGCTCTTTAGGTTTCTCCCAGATTTTTGTGAATTGGATCATGGCTTGTGTTACATCTGTATCATACAGGTTCTCTCTTAATGGTGAACCAAGTGATGTTCTGAAAGCCAAGAGAGGGTTGCGACAGGGTGATCCTATATCACCTCTGCTATTTGTGCTAATCATGGAATATTTGTATAGAGTTCTTCAAACTCTCAAGGATGATTCTGCTTTTAGATTCCACCCAAAATGTGCTAAGCTGAAGATTATAAACATATGTTTTGCTGACGACATTTTGGTTTTTTCCAGGGCTGTTGTTCCATCTATCAAGCTTATCATGAATAAAATTAGCGATTTCACTCAAGCTTCAGGTCTTCAAATGAGTCAACCTAAGAGAAAATTGTACTGTGGTGGAGTGAATATCCAGGATCAGATTATGTTGATGCAGGAAACTGGTTTCCAAGTTGGTAGCTTGCCCTTCAAGTACCTTGGTGTACCTTTGGATAGTAAGAAGCTTTCTATTGCGAATTATCAACCATTGATTGATAAGATGACTTGTAGACTTGCTCACTGGTGCAACAGGCTTCTCTCCTATGCTGGCAGACTTCAGTTAGTTAAAAGCATATTGTTTGCTATTGCTAACTATTGGCTCCAAATTTTTCCTCTTCCTAAAAGAATCATTGCCCATGTGGAGAGCCTTTGTAGGAGGTTTTTATGGACTAGGCAGGATACAGATAGTAAGAAGGCCCCTATTTCCTAGGAGTGTGTCTGTAACCCTGTAGTTGCAGGGGGCATGAATGTTAATGACCTTGGATTCTAGAACCGTGCTACTCTAGGCAAGATGTTATGGGATCTCTGTCACAGGAAGGATAGGTTGTGGATTAATTGGGTTAATCATTTCTATATGAAAAGAGATAGTATCAGTACGTATGTGCCTAAGAAAACAACATCTTGGACCATTAAAGCCATGTTCAAACATAAAGATTCTCTGCTGAATACTGTAGCATGGCAGAGCTTTAATGCCACAGGTAGGTACAAAACCAGAAGTATGGATTTGGAGCTTAGGGGAGATAAACCTATTGTGCCCTGGAAGAATCTGATTAGAGGAAATATTGCAAGGCCTCACACAGTTTTCTTGCTTTGGATGACTTGCCTAAGTCGGTTACCCACCAAAGATAGACTACACAAATTTGGAGTTGGGACAGATGGTAATTGCTTGTTCTGTAATGAATCTGAATCGTGTGACCACTTGTTTTTCATGTGCAGGGACACAAGCCGTATTTGGAAGCAGGTACTTGAGTGGATGCACATAGTGCATACTCCTCAGGACTGGAAAACTGAATTGAACTGGATTATAGATGCCACTAGGGGCAAAAGCTATCGTGAGAAGCTGTTGAAAATTTGTATTGCTGAAACGATATACCATGTGTGGTTGTTAAAGAATAGGAAAGCTTTCCAACCTAACAACACGCTTGAGCCGGACTTCCTTATGATCAAAGATGTGGTTTATGAACGTGCTAAATTAGATAGGAAACTATGGAATTATTGTAATCTTCTTTAGCTTGGCTGTTTTTGTTACTTTGTCCTCTTGAGGCTTGGATCTTCGGATCAACTTGTATTCTGTTGCCTTTTTTGGAATATATATTCTTTATTGCTAAAAAAAACAATTTAACCATGGATTAACACATGGAAATAAATAGAATGTTAGTCGAGAAGAAAAAATCGAATTCATAATCGATAGAATTCTCTCTAGCCGAATGATGCAAAACAACATGATATGAAATACTCGAATCTTTGCCAAGTACATGTTATTTCATGAAGGTCATGAAAGTATTAGACTCGATTAATTAAAGAATAATATACTTTGACAATTTGACATTTAACTTGTAGCCTATGTTTATAACGCTGCTAAATAAAGCGTTTATTGGCACAAAGAAAATTTGTATTTACTATAAGCACAATGGGTGTCAACCCCTAGTTATGTTGGGTGTTAGAGGGTTTTAGGGTTGTTGTAGTTTAGAACAAACTCAAGCGGAAATGGTGAGAATCTCTATCCATTGGTGTTTGATGAGTGAATTGAATATCCCCCTCAAATCAAGGGTTGATGTCTTTATGGAAATTTCTTGGACATGGATCTTAAGATCCAAGGGAACAGATACAATATTTTCTCTCTCAGAAGCATGGGTAGTGGAGTCATTACTCCCCTATGATTCTGGATAATGTGTCTTACTTTAAATACCTCTCATACCGTTATGAGAGTTAAAGACACGTCACTCCCCATATTTTTATAAGTGGGCGAGTATCCCAAACAATGGGATCACATTATGACTAGTAGCCCTTCTTTAGAGCGAAGAATAATATATGTCTGCCCTTGTTGTATCTTGCATTGTCTCCTATAAATTTTCCGCAAACGTACTAGTACACAATCGCTCAAGCATAAGGGCTTGTAAAGGACTAAGTGAATTGGTTGGTAACTGCTTCCCATATAGACGAGTCCTTCATGCATGCTTGAGGCGAGTCCTGTAGACATGCTTGGGGCGAGCCCCCAGGTAGGGGTGTACATGGGTTGGATAAACCTAATAAATCCAGTAAAACCCACTCAAACCGACCCAAAAAAGTGAGTTGAGTTAGATTATTGGGCGAATATAATTTTCAAAAATAAAAATCCATTCAAAATAATTGGGTTATAGGTAAACCCACACTCAACCCACAAAACCCATGGGTTATTGAGTGAATATTTTTTGACTCTTTTTTGTAATTTGGTAATGATGACTTTAATATTTTTAATATTGGTTGCTTCAATTTCAACCTTTTAAACATCTTTTATTTTGTAAATAATAATTTTAACTTATTTAGGATGCCACACTTTAATTATTTTGAAGCTACTTCTTGTAAGTTGCAAGTATTTTATGAAATTTTAGGTATTACTGTAATGTAAATTTGGTTTTTGCAAATATGTTTATGATGAATTTTATCGTGCATTTAGATATTTGATGTTTAAAAAAATAGTGGTAATATGTCAAACTATTTATTAAGAAAAAATGTGACACATCATTAATAATTATATAAGTGATAAGTGCCAAAATGTTGTTATTTTGAGTATATAATTGTGGCACTTATCGATTCTATTCATTCTGGTTTTGTAATAAAATCCCCATTTTTGTGTATATATTCACATTATTTAGTTTTTATATGTTTTATATATCGTTTAATAGTTTTTCCTTTGTTTTTATAGGTATTCATGCTTATTGGAGCCTCGAGGAATAAAGTGTCGAAGGCACGGCTCCGATTGCGCGATTTTGGATCAAATAAGCAAGTTTTGTGCAGAGAGCGCCGCTGAGCGGCGTCTAAGCGCGCTTTCCAGGGGCGAACCAAATTTCCCTGGCCGCTAAGCGGCAACTCTGGCCGCTAAGCGGATGCCTGTTTACTGTTCTTGATATTTTTGTAATACGTGTAGTCCGCTAAGCGAGATTTGGCCGCTAAGCGGCCGTAGCAGAAAATGTGTTTATATTTCTTCATTTGAACCATTTTAGGGGTATGGTTTTGGGAAAGTTTTAGTTCCAACTCCATCATTTTCATTCTTAGATTAGGATTAGCTTAGAAAACAACACTGGGTCATGCACTTGGAAGATCGGAGGTGGATTTCTCATCAACCGGAGCTGACAACCCGCGAGATGTTTGGTTTATCTTCTTTATTCTTTGTGTATTTCTTTTGTGTTGGGTTTGTTTGTATAGTTACTCGAATCTTATGTATATTTACCGATTATAATGTTATGTTTAACTTGCTTTACAAATCTGTGTTGATGTTATCCTGGATTTTTGCTCTATGCTGGGGATTTGGGGTGCTTTAGAGATAAACTTCTTGAATCCTTATCTAGGATGATAATCTGTTGGTTCTGAACTCTAGAGATAGATTTAGAGCTAGCATTCACCGTTTGTATCTGTACGTAATGCTTTCGTGTTTAAGCGGCGCGCGAGAGATCGCCGACGCGAGAACACAAATGTTCTCGTGACTTCGCGTTAGAGATAACCTTAGTTGTGAGATGATCTCGTTTGTGCTCCAGAGATGGACGCTTATGTGAGAGATACGTGATGACATAGATGAGTATCGTAGGTTGAGTATAACGGTCGGTGAATGTATGTTTGTGAAGAGTGAGTATATTTGCATTCCTGATAAGTCATTCCTCTTCTAAGAATGTGTTTATTCTTTTCCTGTCTATATCTTTGTTTACTTTTTGCTCATTCAATCCAAAGCTCGAAACCGTAGAAACTGTTGAATGGCATCTCTCCATCTCTGAGGACGATAATTCCCGGATCAATATTTCCAAATCTTGTTTGTTGCTTGCCCTATACTGCATTCAACAAAATGGCGCCGTTGCCGGGGATGGTTTGATTGCATTGCAATAGTTTCCGTGGTCTTGAGCTTTGTATATATCATATATATTGTATAGTTTCACTTGTATATATATTTACTTGTATATGTTTACTTGTTTATGTTCACCATATAAGTTTACTTGTATATGTTATATATAATTATACTTTTATTGGTGAATGTTGGTGAAACATGTTGATCTCGGATTAGCTATTTCCTTACAATTCTTTACTTTTCAACTTGTGCATCCAACATTCACCAACTTTCTCTTTGTGTATGTTAATAGTTATATGTGTTTCATGTTTGTATATATGTGTTTGTTCATGTACATATTTGTATACTTGTGTTTTCCTTTATGTTCGTTTAATCATTGTATATATTTGTACCTGTAACGTTTGTTGAGTGTTTGGTTAAGACACTTTCTTTAGGTTTGTGCGGTGAGACATTACCATGGCAGGACGGAAGGAAGCTACTTTCCAAACACCGAAACAATAAAGGCGTCGAGCTAACGACGTAAAACAAGCGCTTGTTGGGAGGCACCCCAACGGTTGTAAATTTTGTTTATTTTTATGTTTAAGAGGAATTTAGGTGAAGTGGAAGAAAATTTGAACAGCTGGTGCAGTTCTGATTTTTCAGGTTTTTCTGTCATCCGCTAAGCGAGCCTAGCTCCGCTAAGCGATGACAGTAAAATTTTGTTTTCTTGCTTAGTATCAGTGGGATTCCTATTCCACTTGGTTCACTCCTTTTTCCCACTCTCACCAAGGCTAATTAGTAGTATATACTAGTTTTGTTTTTCTAATTCTTTTGTTGGTTGTTTGTACTCAAATTTTGTTCGGTAATTCGAAGATTTTTGAGGTGATTTTCCAAAGCTTGAGTGTTTCAACTTGCGGATGTATGGTAGGATATTGTTTTTGAAGTTGTATCATTCAAGGTACTCATTTATCGCTTTCTATAACTTAACATGTTTAGGAAACTTTTCATTTGTACAATTACCATACCATTCATTCTTTTGCATTACTTGCTTGTTGATTGAATCACTTTAGTTCCAAAACCATAAATGTGAGAAAGCTTTCCATTGTTCATATATGCTGGAGGCCATAATCTTTGTTTTAACTGGATTTTATTATGCTTAATCTTTTGTTTATGTTGATTTTATGAAAGCATGAAAAGGATCAAGGCATTTTGTTTCATTTTGAGCACAACCACCATAACTAAATAGTCAATTCACCTTGTGAGTGTGTGATCATTTGTTAACCCTTTTGAGCCTTTTTGTTAATGTCCATGTTGTTTTTGCTAAATGCTTATCTTTGAGTGTTTAGTTCTCATTTTTTCATGGATGATTGATTCTTTGTTTTCTTGAACCCTCAACCATGACTTTTGGTATGAATTTGTACCTTGCCTTAGAAAGTAGGGAGTATTCACATGATGATGTGGTTGAATTCAAGTTGGGGAGAAAATGGTTTCTACTTATTTGGTTGTTGCTATGAGGTTGAAAAGAAAGAAAAAGAAAAAAAATTGAAAAGGAAGGAAAAGAAAAAGAAAGAAAAAATGTGAAAAAGTTTTGAAAAACAAAAAGAAAAGAGAAGCGAATAATTGTGCTAATAAGTATTGTGATTGGTTTGAGAAACTTGTGGTTAAGGAAGAAGTTTAATCGAGATTTTGTTGTTTGAATCTTTGGTGGATTGATCACTCCCTTAGGTTTAGGCAAGTTTTTGTTTCGATTAGCCTTAGGACTTATCCTTTGTTTGTTAACCAAGCCACATTACAACCTTGAAAAGTCCTTGTGATTCTTGCTTTTATATCTTCAATGTGATTTTTGGATGAATGCATAATTTAATCTTTTGTTTGCAAGATTGTTGGATGAGTGTTAAAAGTCCTTCACCTTTGTGTGTTCTTCATCCATTGATGAATTTTTGCTAGGTGTGATTCATGAAATGAGCATGTATTGTGTTAGAATGTTTTGTATGCTTTTTGTACTTAGGATTAGTTTCATTTACATGTTGTCGTTGTAGGATAGTGGTAAGTATTTACTTTGTTTATACGTTTTTGTATTGAGCCATACATTTGTTTTTGGTTTTCTAAACTTGTTGATTCACAATTCTTTGGTTTATTGCTTTTGATTCTTTGATTTATTTGACATTGTTTGAGGACAAACAAAGTTTTAAGTTGGGGAGAGTTTGATAAGTGCCAAAATGTTGTTATTTTGAGTATATAATTGTGGCACTTATCGATTCTATTCATTCTGGTTTTGTAATAAAATCCCCATTTTTGTGTATATATTCACATTATTTAGTTTTTATATGTTTTATATATCGTTTAATAGTTTTTCCTTTGTTTTTATAGGTATTCATGCTTATTGGAGCCTCGAGGAATAAAGTGTCGAAGGCACGGCTCCGATTGCGCGATTTCGGATCAAATAAGCAAGTTTTGTGCAGAGAGCGCCGCTGAGCGGCGTCTAAGCGCGCTTTCCAGGGGCGAACCAAATTTCCCTGGCCGCTAAGCGGCAACTCTGGCCGCTAAGCGGAGGCCTGTTTACTGTTCTTGATATTTTTGTAATACGTGTAGTCCGCTAAGCGAGATTTGGCCGCTAAGCGGCCGTAGCAGAAAATGTGTTTATATTTCTTCATTTGAACCATTTTAGGGGTATGGTTTTGGGAAAGTTTTAGTTCCAACTCCATCATTTTCATTCTTAGATTAGGATTAGCTTAGAAAACAACACTGGGCCATGCACTTGGAAGATCGGAGGTGGATTTCTCATCAACCGGAGCTGACAACCCGCGAGATGTTTGGTTTATCTTCTTTATTCTTTGTGTATTTCTTTTGTGTTGGGTTTGTTTGTATAGTTACTCGAATCTTATGTATATTTACCGATTATAATGTTATGTTTAACTTGCTTTACAAATCTGTGTTGATGTTATCCTGGATTTTTGCTCTATGCTGGGGATTTGGGGTGCTTTAGAGATAAACTTCTTGAATCCTTATCTAGGATGATAATCTGTTGGTTCTGAACTCTAGAGATAGATTTAGAGCTAGCATTCACCGTTTGTATCTGTACGTAATGCTTTCGTGTTTAAGCGGCGCGCGAGAGATCGCCGACGCGAGAACACAAATGTTCTCGTGACTTCGCGTTAGAGATAACCTTAGTTGTGAGATGATCTCGTTTGTGCTCCAGAGATGGACGCTTATGTGAGAGATACGTGATGACATAGATGAGTATCGTAGGTTGAGTATAACGGTCGGTGAATGTATGTTTGTGAAGAGTGAGTATATTTGCATTCCTGATAAGTCATTCCTCTTCTAAGAATGTGTTTATTCTTTTCCTGTCTATATCTTTGTTTACTTTTTGCTCATTCAATCCAAAGCTCGAAACCGTAGAAACTGTTGAATGGCATCTCTCCATCTCTGAGGACGATAATTCCCGGATCAATATTTCCAAATCTTGTTTGTTGCTTGCCCTATACTGCATTCAACAATAAGAAAGAAAAAAATTGGGTAACCCACTATCCAACCCAATTCAACCCACAAATTTTTTCCTTTTACCCAAACCGACCCAATGATATCGTGGGTAGTTATTTTACCTCACTCAAACTTGTGTACCATGTTCGGGTTGAGTTATAGTTTTAGCTAAATTCAACCCAAACCGACCTATGTACACCCCTACTCTTAGGCATGCTTGGGGTGAGTCCTTTAAGGATTCTTGTAGCCTACGATAAACCTCCAGATGTCAATGAGGTGGATCCTCAAACATCAATTGAAATAAATCATCAAACATTAGTTGAGGTGGATGCACAGGAAACATTAAATATGAAAAATGATGATTTAGCCTTGAGAAGCCAAATTTGCTTTTATCCCTTACACGTGTAAATTGTGGAAACTATCTGGCGGTAAAATAATACCAGTATTAGTATGAACTTGTTGAAAGTAGTATTAACTTATATGTCAGAGCAGGAAACATCAGTAGCGTTAGCAGAAAAATCACTTAGTCAGATATAGTCAAATTGTTCGAGGATTGAACAGGGTTGTTGTAATGTCGAATTGTTGTTATTGTTTGTTGTAGGCTTACGCCAGCGTTGAATAGTTGATGTTGTTGTTGTTGGTTGTAGGCTTACGCCAACGTTGAATAGTTGATGTTGTTGTTTGTTGTAGGCTTACGCCAGCGTTGAATGTTGTTTTGTTGCCTCTATTAATTGGTAAAAATCAAGTTTAGGCTTATGCCAAAGTCGAATTGTTGTTGTTTCATTCATACGTTGTCGCATTCATAACATAAAAGTTGGGAGCTTATGCTCTGTAAGTTGGTCCGGAATGGAAAAAGTTGTATGTTAAAGGCTTATGCCTTGTTGATGCCTCTATTAATTGGTAATATTAAGTTGGGAGCTTTGCTCCGTTGGTACCACATGCATGTGCATCGTAACGAGTCGTATTCTAAGTTTCATTTTTTGAGTTGTTGTGATGATAAAATAATTGTTATATTATGTTGATGTTTAAAAGTTGTGAAGCGGTGATTTTGCATGAACTGATTCTAGTATAATATTTATCATACATCCGATTATATTATTCGATATCTCACCTCTTATGTTTAAATATTACCCCTATGTTGGTAACGTGCAGGTATCCAGAGTGAAGGTTGTTTACCTTCATTAGTTCGAGTCGGTGTCGTCGCTCTGATACGTAACACTCGGGGGGGGGGGGGGTGAATGCTTGTTGCTTTATTGTTTCTATTACTTTAGCTGCTGAATTTTAAGTTGATTTCATTAAGTACTTTGTTGTTTTAAAGTTATTTTCAGTTGGACAAGAAGTTATGTCGTTTAAGTTGAGTTTGTGATTCCGCTGCTTAAATAATAAAAGTTGTTTTGTTTTCAAAGACCAAATTATGTTGTTACCGGTTCATCCGAGTTTAAGTGTTATGTATTTGTTCATATGCTTTTAAATGTCGTTGTTTTTGAGAAGTAGATGAGGCATCCTATTTATATGTTGGAATTTTGTGACTCTGATTTTAATAATATCTGCCGGGTAAAATGGGGTGTTACACTTTATCTCTTGCAAGTCTTCACACGTCCTTCTCAAGGAACAGATAAGACCAAAATACCGTTATTGTCCTATTTTAAAATTCTCCACGTCGAACTCCAAGTACGATTGATTTAAAATATTTCTAAGTTCCAGACAGGACATAATCTTATTAGTGTGACTAACTCTTCTTTCAAAACGTCCTGTTGAAAACGTCTACATGTTCCGTCGAAGTCAAACTTCTTCCATAAAATAATTCCTTTGTTCCTCAATGTCTCTTTTTTAGTGAGCGTCGAATTTGCAGCTAACAAATATCCCTGGATTTCTTTTTAAAGTTGATCTCTTTGCCCTTTATATATAATTATGTATGTGTTACTTCCTCCGCCAAGGAAGTTGTAGGCCTCTGGGCGAGGGACTCATTAAAATGCCCAACCCCTAGCTCATTTTGGAATACTTCTACAAACAACTCCTGATTATGGTGAATGACCTTGATAGTCACCTCATTAAAGTGGGTGAGGTATTCTCTTAGAGATTCAGAAGAGCCCCAGAGAATGTTAAATAAGCTACTAGTAGACATATATTTGTGCCTACTCTTCCAAAACTGATGGAATTTCTTCTTTACAATGTTGGATAAAGGGGTTCGAGATGTAGATAGAAATCTAATTGTCCGATGCGATGGTGGCCTACGCCAGTTTTACTCGGATCCCATGGTGCGTGCCAATTATACTTGATAAAAGTACAATAAGTTACAACCCCTAGTTGTGGAGAGATATTGGATGATTTTGAGGTTATTGTGGTGTTAGAGCAAGCACACGTGGGGATGGTGAGAAACTATGTCTATTAGTGTTTGATGAGTGAATTGAATATCCCCCCTAAAATCAAGCATTTATGTCTGTATATAAATCTATTGGGTTTGGATCTTAAGATACAAGAAAGCGAATATAGTATTATCTCTCTCAAAAGCATGAGAAGTGGAGTTGTTACTCTCATATCATTCGGGAGAATGTGACTTACTTCTTTGACTACCTCTCATATTGTTGTCAGAGATAAATACACGTCATTCTCCATATTTTTATAAGTGGGTAAGTATTTTAGACGGTGGACGTACATTATGATAAATAGACAAGCAAATCATAAATTTGTAAATTGTGTTTGTTTTAACTTGTAGGACTATATATTGTTTGTGTATAATTATCACACGTGTGCTAACAATAGAGATAACAAAATAAAGAAGAAGAAAGAGGAAAATATTTCAATAATGTAAATAATTTAACTTAAGAAAATATGAGTTTCAAAGAGAATATATAACAAATCATAAATAGACTAAACTACTGTTAATCCAATTATAACAAAAGACATATTACATATTATCTTTTTCTTCGAATTAAAAATGCATTAACATGAATCGTTGAGGGTTTGTCAAACAAAATGTGTACCTTTTATCATGTAAGACTTGTATATTTACATCTTTGTTTACTATTGTTTAATAATATCTTAAATTTGAAATATATTAACATTGAGGCTATGTTTGGGAGTTTGGAGGGGAGGGGAGGGGAGGGGAAGGCTTCCGAAAACGAATTTTTAAAAAAATATAGAGAAATATTTGACATTTTTTGAAAAAGTGATTTTGTTTAGAATGATAAAAGAGTCATAATCATTACAAAATTTTTAATTTTCAAAATAGTATAACAACCTAAAAGATATTTGGAAAATTTATATAAGCCTTTCAAAACCCTCCAAAACCCTCCTTCAATACAATTTTTGAGTTCCCCCATTTTATGGGGTTTTTGGTGTTATGAATAAAACCAAACCCTCCAAAACCCTCCTACTCAAAATCCTTTTATTCTTTTCACCCAATTCTTCTTATTTTTTAAAGCCCTCCCCTCCCCTTCCCTCCAAACTCCCAAACATAGCCTGAGAGAAAAATGATCAAAGTTACTCTCCAGAGAATAAACTCCACTAATGGTCTTGTAACAACTCAATAGAGATCATGATCATTTAACAGATGGTCTAACTGTTCACTTTAAGCTTTGAGATCATCAAAGGAGAGTGATGATTACTTGAGTACTTATGTACATAAGATAATATCTACCAGGTAACAAATCAAAGCTTTCATGACGTGTGCCTAGAGGATGCTTCAACATATGCAACATCATGAAGCTTAATGATCACTATGTTAAATAATATCTTTTGAATTCATCTTTAAACTAGAGGATTATTTTGTAAAATTTCTTTACTCTTTCTAGAAGATAAATTACATTGAATCTACTTAAAAGTTATGTATACATGTAACAAATACAAGTTATGTATACATGTAACAAATATTAGACAATAAAAATACTTCTTATATTATAATATCTTTAAACCATCTTTGAATCAACAACCCATTACCAAACTTTTAGGAATTCAATAGTGAAAGTGATAATAGTTCAAAGAGAGTCAAAATAAATTCTAGATATCATGTTAAGAATACAAATTTTAAAACATTAAAGTGAAAGATGTTAGGGTTCTAAAAATATGAATAACATAGTTTATAAATACAAAATATATAAAGAGAATATATAATAAATCGTTGTTAACACTCAATCAATGAAATAAAATACTTATGCTTTTTATTTGTTTATCGTTTTGATTTACTTTTTATTTAATAATTAAAAAAATAATACTATATATATATATATATATATATATATATATATATATATATATATATATATATATATATATATATATATATATATATATATATATATATATATATATATATATTAAATTAAAAAGTTCATAGCGATGAATAATAAAGTTTTTCCTTAATGTAATCTCTTAAAAAAATTAAATTAAAATTATAATTCTCTCTATACATATTATAATATAGAAAATTTTAATTTTAATTTAAATTAAAATTTTCTTTTAAGAGATTACATTAAAAAAATTATTTTTCATCCTATGAATTTTTTAATTTCACAGAAAAAGAATTAAATATATAGTTTATTCACATCGATAACATTTTTGTTAATTTATAAGGTAATAGTAATATGAAAAATGCTATTCCTACACCAATTTCTTACACTACACCGTATGTCCGTACGATACGGACGTATGTCCGTACCGTACGGACCTACTATTCATGTACGGACAGAACATTAAATATTTTATTTTTTTCATGTAAGGTAATAGTAAAATATTAAATTAATATTTTATTTTTTAAAAAAAATTTTAATTTTTTTTTGCGTTTTTTTAAAAAATATTTGACAATACCTGTGGATTTATCTACAGATTTGACAATACCTGCGGATTTACCTAAGGATTTGATAATACCTGCGGATTTACTTGCGGATTTACCTACGGATTTGATAGTACCTGCAGATTTACTTGCGGATTTACCTACGAATTTAACAATACATGCGAATTTACCTACGAATTTAAGTAAATCCGCAGGTAATGTCAAATGCAGGTAAATCCGAAAGTAAATCTGCAGGTATTATCAAATATTTTTTTTAAAACGTAAAAAAATTATTAAAAAAATATTAAAAAAAAAGAAAAACAAGAGTTATTATTCATGTACGGACGGTGAATAGTGTCGTCCATACATACGGTAAGTGTAGTACGGTGTACAAATAGCATAGCTGTAGTAATATGGTTCTGACATCGATAACTTTTGCTAACAATGTTCATATATACCAATCATATATACCAATGAAGAGGGGAATGTTTCAAATTAATAATAAAATTTTATATTCATAAAATGGTATCTATCATATAAGAAAAGTCTACCATTTGAGACTTTCTTAGGCTATCCACATCAGCAACTCTTCTCTCAATGATCCACATCAGCTTTGGTGGTTACTACAGAATTTTTGACCCTTCAACTGCATGGTGGGCTGCGGCAGTTATGGCTGTGGAAGTTTCACCCTCACAGCTTCTCATGTTGCTGCAGTTATGTAAGGACCATTACTCTGTGCCTCTCCACGTTCCAAACTGCACAATTGCAGTAATTATGTGTTTAAATGGCTTGCCTATTTATCAGTGATTTCATTCTTCTCTTTCCATGCTTGCTAACTTCTGCGGTAATCATTCAGTGCAGTGTGAATTTGCATTATCATGTCAAGGCCTGTTGAGAGAATAGCAGAGATCAATGATGGAAAAGAGCTTTGGAAGATTGTTGTTAGGATTCACCACCGATGGAAAGTTGTCTCCAACAGCAAGGAACATTTTGAAATGATCTTTGTTGACAAATTGGTGATTACCCTGTTTATGTTTCAGTATGTTTATCATTTACCTATGTTTGTATAGTTTGAATCATTTGTTGGTTTCTGCTGCAGGGAGATGATATTCATGCTGTTGTTCCAGCACCGCATGTGTCGGTTTTCACCGAAAAATGCTTATTAGGCCATACTTATACTGTATCTAATTTTAAGGTGGTGCCTTATGTTCTGGCCTTCAGGGCATCGGGACACAGATATATGATAAAGTTTACTGCTGGAACGTCTGTTCTTGATGAAGACAAACATGAGATACCCGCGAAATCGATTTTATTTACAAGTTTTTCAGACATCATAACAGGGAGGTTTGACAAACATGTTCTGATTCGTGAGTATGGTTTTTGGTTTTTTTATTGTCTCATGTTTTGATGCATTATAGCCGTGTGAAATTAATAAATTTATTTCAGATGTCGTTGGAATGGTGGATAGTATTGGTTATGCGCAGACTGAGTCAGGTGCAAAGAAGCAGCAAATTAGCATGATGTTGCGTGATCACAGGTTTGTTTTTTTATACATTAAACTGCCTCATATATGAATCATGTTATATATCTTAATGTGTTGTGATCATGGTTTAGCAACAACATGTTGAACTGTACTCTGTGGGAATCATACGCGGATCAGTTCATCAAGTTTAACAAAGTTAGGGTTGCTGCATCACTACCTACAGTTGTGTTGCTTCAGTATGCCAAAGTGAAGGAAGAAGGTTATTCCATGACTTATTTTATAAATTAATACTAAATCAAAAAAATCTGTGATAAATATATTGACAAGGTTATGTTGTATTTGCAGGAAAGTATCCTCTGTCTGTGACAAACACCTACAATGTGACCCTTTTATGTGTTGATGCTGATTTTCCGATCATGAAAGACTTTATTGATAGGTATGTTGATAGTGTCATCCATTTTATGCAATTATTTTTTTCATGTATGAATTTGATAATGATCCATGCTCTGCAGAATGCCTGAGGAGAGCAAGGTAACCCTGTCTGACCAACTTGGAGGGAATTCCCAATATTCCTCCCAAAGTTCTGAAAATCAACAGCTCACTCCTGTGCAAAAATTGTTCTCAAAGGCTGTTGTTTTGCCTATTGCTGAGATTATTCAACTTACGGATGTATGTCTTTCTATTTTCCTATATTATTGTAATTATAACCTCATTGTTTAGTGTGTCACATGTTTCTGATTTTGGCGGCTATTTGTCCAGGTTACATTTTGCGCTACTGTCGCTACAACAAAATTATTAGTAGCATCTCCGTTTGGATGGTTCTATCGTGCCTGCCATATGTGTCAATCTATAGCGCGCGGGGACAGCCCCCCCTTTGAGTGTGAATCTGGTCATGAAACCATGGCTGAAGTCCTTAGGTTTTAGTTGTTCTCACCTAATAGATGTTGTTTTTGTCATGTTTTTGATGTTTCTATGTTGTCGGCTTTTTTAACGGAACGACTTCTTATGATGTTCAGGTATAAGATTGAAATTGAGGTTACTCACGGGGGCCAAAGCTGCAATTTTGTCTTCTGGAACAGAGAATGTGAAATGCTGTTGGGTTTATCTGCATCGCAACTTCGTAACACTATGATTCAGGTTATATTTATATTGTGCACACGAATTAGAATGTACTTTTCAATACTCTGTGTACACTAATATGGCCAGTTGTTTAAATAGGCTGGAATTACTGATCCATTGGACTTTCCGTTAGCACTTGATCAGTTGTTGAAGTTGGAAATGGCTATGAAGGTTAAGTGGCATCCACGCTGGAAGAACTGTTCCGTCGTTATGATTATAAAAAATGATCCTATTATCCAACAACTTAAGGAAAAATGGGGAACAGATGAGGTCAGCTCTAATAAACTGACATTTGTTTTATAAAAGAGGACTTCATATTATAACAATTTTTGGCCTGATTTTGTTTTTCTTTGGTAAATTCTCAAGGAACCTATTCCAATCCAAACTGTCGTACCTGATACTCTGGAGGTAGAAATTTTAAACTGTGTATGCATTTTTTTGCTTTTCCTGTGATTATGTTATATTGAAAACTGTGTTTAACAATATATAGATTAAAGAGAGTGTTGATGAAGCTAAAACAGATGCCAATGAAGACTGTGAATTGGTTACAGTAAGTCTCACTGCAACACACTTACCTACTTACATTTAGATCAATATTACTAACACTTACCGACTTACATTTATATCAATATTCCTAACTAATAGTCTTCATCGTGGCATTGCAGGACCTGGAAATTACATCTGAACACAAGCCGGATGCTATCACACCTGGTGGTAAGAGACATCTTCCTGCTGCATCAAGTGAATCTATTGATGGGGAACTGTCATCAAACAAGCTGAAGAAGATAATTAAAATGGAGAAGATTGATTAGGAATATTTTTATTTTGTGTGTGTTTTGCTTAGGTGTTTGTTATAAAAACTGAATGTTAGTTTCCTTTGCTTTTAATCATGTGTGTGATTTCATTTTCTGTAATAATTAGTGCATGAATACTGGCTATGTGCTTCTGTTATGTTCAATTTGATTTAAGAATTATCAATGGTTTCTTTGGCTTATTATATTCAAATGATTCAAATTGAACTACATATTATATATACTATTATTAATTATTTTGATTCTTTTTGATCATATATCAAACATTCCATTTTAACTATACCTCTTATAACGGGGTGCTCCTTTTTTATTATTTTTAATGTTAGTTACAATAATGATGTTGCAAAGAACGGTTTGTTTGGATTAGCAGAATTTAAGTTTTCTGTCATTACATTGTAAACTAAAACATGGATTGTGTCTCACAAACAAACACCAGGACTTTTAACATTTGACTATGTTAACTATCAATAAATAATTTTATGTCTGATCTTACTATAATGTTGATACAATATTATGGGACAGATTTCATTTTAACTAACAGCATATCAGAGTGGATTAATAGAATATAATAGGAGAACTTAAAAAATTTGTCCTGAAAACGATTATAGATTAGATCTTCCAGTGGTCACAATATTACTGTGTTCACATTTTGGATAAAGTGCTTACAAAATAACATGTAGCAGAATATATATAACACAATGTACCAAAATAACATTCCCAACATATAATGTAACCATTAAAATTCGGGTATAGTACACGGTTTGCAAATAGCAGCAGTTTCTTCATTGTCTTTCAACCTTCACATAGATATACGGAGAGAATCGCAGCATACTCCACGCTATTGTATCCCCATTACGCAGGTTAAGAGATTTGGCGAATTCGTACCATCCCAGGGCCATGTACTTTTCATATGGCTGGGGTATTCCTTTTCTGTTAGCTTTGTGAACCTGACAGGTAACAATGTTCTTCGTCCTCACATCCAGCAGGTTGATTTCATCTTGAAAGCGACGGAGGCATCTTTTGGCGATTTCCTTAGGGAAATGCTGCATACAAGAAATAAGGTAACTATTAACGATATATACTATTTACATTTTCAATAACATGCTGCAAATATTCAAATATCTCCTTACCATTACATTCTGCTGTGTAGATTTAGCATTTGTAACATGGGTGTTCCAGAAAAATTTTTGAGCCCCTGTAGAACTGTCTACAGTAATGTCTGTACCGACCTTTGCTTTTTTCACCACTTTACCCTTTTGTTTCTTACCCTCTTTTGATCCACTTGGTTCACCAACTTCAGAAACTTTGATTTCATTTGTGTCAATGTCTGTTGATTCCTCTTTTATCTTTACAGGTCCTGCATTGGGATTGCTTTTAACCATTGCGCTATTTTGTGCGACAACATCAACATTCGTCACAACACGATCAGCAGTGACATTGCGCTGTTTATTCCTGCGTTTTCTTTCCACCTTAGGATCGTACCCTGTTTCCTTTACCAAATCTTCTATGATTTCCATTGCCTGATCATCGCTGTTCCAACATCAAATATGGATTAAAAACAAACCGCATATGAAGCATTCTTTACTAAGCAATAGTCATATGCCGAGCAACGATGGGATATGAAATCCAACAATAAAAACCAACAATAGTCATTCAGTCACATTTGATTTCTTGACAAATACCACACATAATACAACATTGCGCTATATTGATACTACACCCATCACTAAATGTTGTTAAGTGTTATTACCACACTACCATATTTTGTATACCGGTATACCCTATTTTCTACCGCAAAGCAATGGTGAAATAAAATTATCTACTCATACCTGAAATCATTTTCATCATCAGAGGGAATACGCACAGAAGGACCACCGTGTGAAGATGCCATTGTCGGAACCCTAACCGCAGGCAGTTGCAATGCTAAACTTCTATTCAGTGCAATAGGAAACAAGTACTTGGTACATGCAGAAAGTGGGTTAACTGTTCAGTTTCTATTTACTTATAATATTAGTTTTGACTTAAAGTCTTTTTAAAAGAGTAACACATCCATCAAATAAAATATTATAAATAACCTGTATAGATTAAATTAAATACATTTAACACACACAACAGTTATAAGGGAGGGATAAGTAGTAATTTAAATCTATAACCATCATTCTATTCATATTCAGTTCCAATTTCATATATATTCAAGTATGAAAGAAAAATTAAAATCAACACTGCATTCATGACATTTGAACCCACCAATTCCCCTTCAATTAGAAACTGTAAACTTTTAGTATTCAAAATCATGAAGTAGCATGCTATACATCTCATATTGTGTGCATAAATCTATACAAATCAATCTTATTTGTAGTATTATTATTCATCCTACTTTTGTGTTTGTGATGGAAACAGATGTTGTTAAAAACACTGCTCCTCAAACATCCATTGCAAGAAAGAGGAGAAAGCTTATTCTTAAAGCAAAGAGGGATTATCGAAACCGTGTCAGATCAAGCAACCTCACTTCCCATTTAAATCATAATTTTACATCTTCTGTAACATATGAAACCACTATTGAAACGGCTATGGCTAGAAAGAGAAGGAAAATAATCTTGGATAACAGAAAAAGATTGAGAAATTTGTTCAATACTGAAGTTAGTAGGGTTCAAAATACGAACAACATTGTTAGTCAAAGTCAGAACATGGATCATGCATCTACTTCAAATTATAATATGTCAAGTCAGTCCATGGATCATCCATCTACCTCAAATCATAATGTGTCTGTTGAATCTCATTATGAAGACAATGATGACTCCAACTCTGACAATAATTTAAATTCTTCTAATAGTTCCAGTTCTGACGAAGATTCAGACCCGGCACAATTACAGGAGGCCCATCTTCAAGGTATTTCCATATCATACACTGATAACCAAATGATGTACACTTCTTCTGTTGATAGACATATTCAGTATTGTGGTTTCTTTTTTCAGAATATTACGATATTGGCGACCAAAGTTATGAATGCGCACACTGCCAAGCATGTATGTGGTACCAAGAAAAAGTGAATAGACACAAAATTACAGCAACTCCTCGCTTTTATCGTTGTTGCCGTGGAGGAAAAATTGTTCTTCCGTTCCTTGAGCAACCTCCACAGGTGTTGCAAGATCTTCTATTTAATAACACATATTCAGATAGTAAAAACTACCAGGCTAACATACGAACATACAACGCAATGTTCTCATTCACTTCCCCTGGAATGAAGTTCGACACAACATATTCTAAAAGAGGTGGACCCCCTACTTTGAGACTGCAGGGTCAGACCTGTCATCGAATTGGTACACTGCTGCCAGAAACAGGGCAACCTCCGCAATATGCTCAATTATACATCTATGACACGGACAATGAAGTTGAACACAGAATAAAATGTTTCAAGTAAGCATGCTCAGACATAATTACACAATTGTTTTATAAAAATATTATGTTAAACTATTTATTCATGGCTGCGAAAAATAAACAGGGACAACAAAGGCATCGAGCGACCGGTTGTCAAAAAGCTCAAGATGATGTTAGATCAGCACAATGTTCATGCCAAAGCTTTTAGAATGGCAAGGGATGTTTTAAGGACAAATTCTTTCACAGATTTAAAACTCAGGCTTATTTCTGATAGATCCGAAGATGGTCGTGTTTACAACAAACCTACTGTCTCAGATGTGGCTGCACTCATTGTGGGAGACATTGATTCTGCTGATAAAAGGGACATCTTAATTCAGCGCCGCAATGGTGGTTTGCAACGAATAGATGAGTTTCACCCAACATATTTGGCTTATCAGTATCCTCTTATATTTCCTTATGGGGAAGATGGTTACAGGAAAAATATAATGCACAGATATCGCCATGAAACTGAGGTCACTAAGAGAAACCGTCAAAGCATTAAGGATTGGTTTTCTTACCGGTTACAACAACGTCGCAAAGAGGCAAAAACACTACTTTACTCAAGACGCCTATTTCAACAATTCTTAGTCGACGGCTATGCTATGATGGAATCCGAACGACTGAATTGGTTGAGAGATAATCAGTCGAAATTAAGAGTGGGCAAATATAATAATTTGGCCGCTCAAACTGATTGCGATACAAGAAATGAACACCAAAAGCGAGGAAAACGAGTTGTTCTGCCATCAACATTTGTTGGTAGCAAGAGATATATGGATCAACTATATTTTGACGGTATGGCCATTTCAAGTCAATTGGGATTCCCTGATTTATTTGTTACTTTTACCTGCAACCCAAATTGGCCTGAAATTAAAAGAGCATTGTCAGGCACAGGTCTACAACCCCATGATAGGCCAGATATCATTTCAAAAGTTTTCAAAATAAAGTTTGATACCCTCATGGATGATATTACAAAACACCATGTCGTGGGAAAAGTGATTGCATGTAAGTTGTTTCATTTAATTATACTACTTTTCAATCATGTGTCTGTGTAGTACTAAAATGTTACATCGAACTAACTTTCAATTTAATAGATATGTACACCATCGAATTCCAAAAGCGCGGATTGCCACATGCTCACATCTTGATATTCCTACACCCTAAGAGCAAATACCCAACACCATCTGACATAGACAAGATCATTTCTGCTGAAATTCCCGACCCGACTGTTCATCCCAATTTATACAAATTGGTTAGGGCACATATGATGCATGGACCCTGTGGGCTTGCTCGCGTGACCTCACAATGTATGAAGAATGGACGATGTTCTAAATACTACCCCAAAAAGTTTATTGAAGACACTATTGTTGATGCAGAGGGATATCCGCTGTATAGGAGAAGATCAAAAACCTTCACTATTGAAAAAAATGGTATCACCTTGGACAACAGACATGTGGTTCCATATAATACCAGATTTCTTATGAAATACCAGGCACATATAAACATGGAATGGTGTAATCAGAGTACTTCCATAAAATATCTTTTCAAATATATCAATAAAGGCTATGACAGAATAACAGCAGCAGTTTCAACAAATAGCAATCAACCTGTTGATGAGATCCAACAATATCTCGACTGCAGGTATGTCTCACCCAGTGAAGCATGCTGGCGCATTTACTCTTACAATATTCATGGCAGAAAACCAGCTGTGGAACGTATGTTCTATCATTTGGTTGGGGAGAAACCTATATACTATACAGATTATGCACGCATGGAAAATGTGCTGGAAACTGCAAGTGTGACTGAATCAATGTTTACTGCATGGCTGGTAGCAAATGCTAAATATGAAGAGGCACAAACATTAACTTATGGTCAGTTTGTCTCAAAGTTTGTTTACCACAAAAAAAAGAGAGAATGGAAACCGCGGAAAAAAGGCTTCACCATTGGACGTCTCATATGGGTTCCGCCAACAACTGGTGAACTGTTTTACCTGCGCATGATGTTGACGGTGGCAAAAGGACCAACAACATATGAGGAAATCAGGACCGTGGATAACATTCAGTATGATACATTCAGAGATGCATGCTTTGCAATGGGATTTCTTGAAGACGACAAAGAATACATAGCTGCTATAAAGGAGGCAAGTCATTGGGGGACTGGTCATTTTCTTCGAAAACTGTTTGTTATCATGCTTTTGTCTGGTGCTGTTAATCGCCCTGCACATGTTTGGGAACAAACTTGGCTCCTATTATCTGATGGTGTCTTACATACACAAAGAGCATTGGCTGCTAATCCAGGTTTGTTAGAAATAATAAAATAGCAAACAAAACAATTTGTTAATAACAACCTACAGATGACTTACCAACAGTATTATAACTCAATTTCTCATATCAATGCAGAATTGGACCTCACACAAGAAGAGTTACAAAATTTGACTTTAATAGAAATTGAGAAACTGCTTCAGGCAAATAGAAGGACACTAAAGGATTTTAGTCCTATTCCATATCCGGATGCTTATGTTCTTGAACAGTTGGGAAACAGGCTCATATATGATGAGCGTAATTATGATACAGCATCAATGAACTCAGAATTTGAAAATCTGTTTGCTGCTCTTACAGGTAACTATTGCGTCAATTAAATTCATTTTATTTTACGCTTTGAAATTCTATGAATCAATTATTCTAACACCGTTCTACAATCAATATTATGTTCCTAAGATGAGCAAAGAAGTATTTATGAAAAAATCATCCACGCTGTGGAGTCTCAAAAACCTGCGGTTTTCTTTCTTCATGGTTATGGTGGTACCGGAAAAACATATATGTGGAGAACACTCGCAGCTGCATTAAGATCAAAACACGATATATGTTTAACTGTTGCAACTAGCGGTATAGCATCATTGTTACTTCCAGGAGGTAGAACTGCACATTCAAAGTTCAGGATACCGGTACCAACTATGGACAATTCTACTTGCAAGGTTGAATTCAACGATGATGTCGCAGACATGTTACGACAGACAAAGCTTATAATATGGGATGAGGCACCAATGGCGCATAAGTATGCAATAGAATCGCTTGACAGAACTTTGAAAGATGTTATGAGTGCAGACAAAAATTCAACTGATGTATTCGGTGGAAAGGTTGTTGTTTTCGGGGGCGATTTCAGACAGATTTTACCTGTCGTCCCCAGAGGCAGTCGTTCCGATATTGTACACTGTGCCATAAATGCATCTTACATATGGCATTCAGTTGAGGTATTAACATTGACAAGAAACATGCGGCTACGAACAGGATCAACACAGACTGACAAAAATGAGATAGCACAGTTTTCAGATTGGCTTTTAAGAATAGGAGAGGGCCGAATATCTGAGCCTAATGACGGCACCGCCGAAATCAACATACCACCTGATATTCTGATAACAGAATTTGATGATCCAATCGTGGCCATTGTCAATAGCACATACCCTGATTTCATAAATAATTTCCAATGTGTAGATTACCTTAAAAGTCGAGCGATACTTGCCTCTACACTGCAGATTGTTGATCAGATCAATGACCATATACTTAGCTTGATGCCAGGTTAAGCAACAAAAATATATAATTTAATGGATTATATTAATCTAATTTTTGCTTTTACTAATTCTGTTTGGTCAACAATGTAGGAGAGATTCGTGACTACTACAGCGCAAATTCAGTTGACAAGTCTGAGATTCATGACCCAGCAGTAGTTGATATCCTCACACCAGAATTTCTAAGTTCCCTCCGAACATCAGGATTGCCAAACCATCACTTAAAACTAAAGGTTGGGACACCTATAATGCTCATGAGAAATATAGATCAGGCTGAAGGTTTATGTAACGGCACAAGGCTGTGTATAACAAAGATGGCAGCCCATGTACTGGAGGCTTCAATAATGGGTGGTAAAGGTATGGGAAATTTGGTTTACATACCTCGAATGGACATGTCACCATCCCAATCACCATGGCCATTCAAACTGAATAGGAGACAGTTCCCTATTATAGTTTCCTATTCTATGACAATTAACAAATCACAGGGACAGTCATTGGATAACGTTGGTTTGTACTTACCGAAAGATGTATTCACACATGGCCAGATTTATGTCGCATTGTCAAGAGTAACAACAAAAAAGGGAATCAAAATACTGATACATGATGAAGAAAAGAAATTCAGGGAGAAAACTACAAATGTTGTGTATAAAGAAGTTTTTAACAATGTCTAAGTTTTTAGAATTGATCAGAGTAAATCTGTAACAGCGGTAATCTATATTAATAACAGCATATTAGTATTGCAAGTAACTGCTGTAATATATATTACTAACAACATATTAGCAATGTAAGTAACAGAAATAATATATATATATAGCATAACATCTAAATACCAAAATCTTATATATTAATATAAAGGTGGACCTAAGTCCACCAGAAAATTACAAAAAGTTAAACACTTAGATATTTATAACAAACTTTGACATCATTGTCAATATTTCAACATTGTTACAAGTATCTCCTTGCTGATGGGATCCTTAACGCTGAAGCCCATAGAGTCTCCATCAAGCAGGCACCTTTCCTTGGCAAATTTGTACCAACCACGCCCTAAGAACATCTGACCCTTTTCGGTATGATGAACTTTACATTCATACCTGACTTCCCTTTCCCAGTCAACCAAATCTACAAACCTTGCTCCATGGAGCCAGCGACTTGCCACAACATGCTCAGGAATTTCCTGCAATATTGATATAAAACAACATTAGATAATCCCATTAACTGTTAGGGAAAGACAATAAGCTTAAAACGAATAATAACTTACAAGAAGACATGACTGAGCCATCTTCCCGCTGGACACATCTTGCTTCCAGATACAATATTGTAACTTAGCAGGCTGTTCTACATGGCAACTAAAATCATCAACAACAGGTTCATGGCATCTGGAACATTATACAAACAGACAACATGGTCAATAAATAAATGTGTTATCAAACATTCTAAATTAAAACATAAAACGTATACTCAACATAAGCTAATTCAAACATACACAGAGTTATCAGAGGTGACAGCTTTCCCCACAGCCATTTGGTTGACCGAGTTTTCTTCACCTGCATGCAACCATATATAACTTTTAAATACAATATGTAACAGAGCAAACTTTCAAATGATGTGTTTACCTTTACCTCTCACTGCTTGATCAACTCTTCCTTCCATCTTTTCAGAAATTCGCAGCTTACACTGTTGATTGCAGAGTAATGATGAATGCTTTAGTGTTTAGTGCTATCAAACTATCTGCACATTACTTATATAACACTCTAAATGGACTCTTCACATACCTGATACTTTTCCACCGCCCAATAGAAATCAATGCAATTGTTCAATTAGTCTTCTTTGCATTTACATCACTTCAAAACAGTTTTCGTTTTATTTATATGCCTCACGAAAAACAATAACTGCCCATAACCCAATTGATCTTTCACATCCCAATATAATATAACACATTACAACTATTTTATAACCATTTAATATTATCGTACTACTCTTTAACATATACTATTAAATTGAATTTTCAACTATTCATATGTCCATTGTTGTGTGTTTACCTATTAGATTTAATAGCCTACCATTTACAGGAGCCATACCCCAACTTATACCAACAATAATGAAATTAGGTTCCCTATTCTGATCAAGTTTGATAGATATCCTGTTCAATACTTATAATAAACAATACTTAATTTTAAAACAGAATGGTAATCAATTTTGCATAAAAACCATGGCAGATTTGGCTCATTCCATGAAACTTACAACCAAAATTGATAATATTTAATTTAAAACCATACATAGTGCCATAATTGTTAATCTTGGTTCACATCCACCATTACAAAAAAAAACAAAACCATAAATCCCATACAAACCAAACTGCTAAAAAACGGCCCTATACATCCACCACAAACATTGCCTAACCAACAGCTCTATCAACGATCACCACTGCGCTCCACTGTTACCATAATATCTAACACCGGCGGGTAATAAATCACAAAGTGCACTTTATCACCTACTTTCAGTTCCGCTGCCCTTACATAGTCAAACCATTCTCCATACAAATATGTTTCATTTTTTTTTGGCCTCTTCTTCACATTGCACTCATATGGGTACCCGTTGTCCACATCATTGAGGGTAATCTCTGACATTCCAGCAAGCCCACATTTCTCTACTATTTCTGCAGGAATATACTGCACTCATTGACATACAATATCAGTTACATTACATCTCTGTATAACACCAGTGTGCCAACAACTATAGACTTTGAACACTGCTTACCATAACATTTGAGCAAAACTTCTTTACATCATGAACTTCACGAGTCCAGTACGCTTCTTCGAACTCTTCCTGTACAGGACTCATTTCCCTGAAATTAAGACCACATTTACAGCACAATGCAAACACAACAGCATCAATATACCTATAACGATAATATATTCCCTATCACTTATAAATAAACTTTACCTCTCACTATCAGAAGATATCATTATGTATTCAATTCCATCTCCATCATCCCTTCAACACAATAACATACAAACTATTTATTAAACTAAGTTGTAACTCATTATTCCGGAAACACATTCAATTTTGTAGAGGTTAAATGGAATTCAATACAAAAAACAAAATTAAACTATAAGATTACCCTTTATTTTCAACAATCCTGGCAGCCTCTACAGAAACTTTACCGGCATCGTCGACACGATTCAATCTTTCATGTTGTTTCTTCCATTCCTCCATAACATCATCATTCTCCTGTGACCCACTCAGTATCCTCTCAACTGTGAGCCGCTTCCATGGAGTTTGCAACTCCAACCTATCGGGTGAACTGGAATCAAAACAACATTGCGACCTCTAAATGGATGAATATCTTATGATAAACTCTGCAAAAAACATAAACAGTAACACATGCACATACCTTCTTGGCTGCGACATTTTGTTCTTCACACTTATCACCCAACCCTGCGTTTCTTACACCAACAATGCCAAAGACAGACTCTTTGATTGCTTATGAATCCAACGTTACTTTCATTTTAAATTCCAGCGTATGTAACAATACCAATAATAGGATTCTTTTTTGGGCCTATTAACAAATTAGGTCTAACAATAAAAATAGGTTTTCTGCACCAAGGCTAGAATTCTAAGGCCCAATAAACTTTATTGTCCTATTAACTTAGATAAATTAACCAACTATAAGGTCCAACAGGTATTTTTAACCTATTTAAAATATTTTACCTTATTATATGAACTTATATATATATATATATATATATATATATATATATATATATATATATATATATATATTTTCCCTATTTTATTAAAGTGCCCTAAAACCCAATGCGCGAGACAGACGGGTACCCGTGCGAACGCACGGGTAAGACACTAGTTATAAAATACAAAGAATGCAATGAAACTTATATAATTAATTGTAACTTACTTTTATGTCGGTTAAAATAACTATTTTCCTTTTCTGTTAAAAAATTCGATTTTGCATTTTCAGAGTTTTACATGCTTCTCAAGTCCATAAAAGTTTGAGAATTTTTTACATTTCAATGGGTTGACATTCTTTATAATTTTGCATTATACCACTAGCTATTTCAACTTTTATTTATATATTTTTTTAAAAAATGCTTTAAGTATGGTGAGAAATTATTTGACTAGATTCAATTACAAAGAAGCTTCAACTGCAATCCAAAAGAGCAAGTAAAATGAAGTTTTACTTTGAGTTTATAAATATGAATTAATTTTTCATTGCATGACTAAGATTATTCTTTACTTTATATGCTTTTTGAGAAAAGACAAAATTAGGTTGTAATTTTATAAAATAATATTTTTTAAACAATTTGCAAATGTGGACGAATAGGGCTCACCACATTGAAAGGGAATTTGAATAATTTCATCGAATTAGAACATAAGAATCTATCCATTCCTTATCTCATTTTACAGCTATAACATAACAAAAAAATATTATATATTGTTTCATCTCTTATTATAAATTGAGTGAAAAATATTGACTTGCACAATAATTGGATAGCTTATAATATTCATTTAGATAAGCATACTTTAATATATTTTTTGAAATTGTTCTTAGCATGCTTAAATTTTATTATAAGCTTTCCAAAGAGGTGAAAGGGTCTTACATATATTTGTTGTATTTTATTAAGAATGTCTTAGTCTAACATTATCTCTATAATTATGACAAAGATTAATTAATATAAAATCTTAAATCAAGTAAATCTCATTATGAAGATTTTTTTTCAATCTAACACCATCTAATTATTACCAGCTTTTGACTAGAAATCAGAAGATCCTATTAGGCATATGAAAATGACTTGATACAATTAGAGTTCATATTGAAGTTGCATTGTAGCTTCAGTATGAGTTGTCAATAGTGATTTTGTAGCACTTTTTTATTAAAAATGTTGTCCTTTAAAAATATTAAGAGCATTTTTTAATAAACCACTTTCCAATATATATCAGACAATAATAATGCATATGAAACATATTCCTTTAACAAATACAATAAATAAATATATAAAATTTGATTAAGCACAAAAATAAAGTTATAATGGAAAATAACTTGTTGATAAATTTATCTCAAGTTGCATCTATTTCACATGTTAGGTGTAGTTGATGTATTCGCCGACTCTTTATTCGATGCTATACATGGTTCCTTAGTAACTTCTAGATTGATCCGGAAAACCAAATAAAACGGATTTGTTAATGAAGATTAAAGATCATGAGTTTTCAAGTTCTTATATTGAGACTTCTTTCTCTAGTAGATTATTTTGTAAAATATCGTACTTGTTGGTTTTGAATCTTCCCCATCTTTATCATCATCTTCAATATTCTCTAACACATTTAGTTATGCTTTTAATTGTCGAGTCTATAGTTTCAAGTTTTGTTGCATATCTAGGTTCTTTTCAACTCCAACTCTTATGTTTCAAGTGACTTTAGAATTATCTACTACCGTATACCATGACTCATAACTTAAGAGAATAACATTTTTAAAGGTTGCCTTAATAGATTCAGTAAATGTAATGTCTCGTCTTAAGTCATGAAAATGTTATAGCAAAAATATGTGTAAAATTCTAGTGAAAAATATATTTTTCAGTATAGTAGCTCACAACATCCAAGATCACCTAAGATAATAGCATTTTTGAAGGTCGCCTTAAGAGATTCTGTAAATGCAGTGTCTCGATCTTAAATCGTGAAAATGTTGTAGCTAACAAGCACATCTAAAAGTCTAATGGAAAGTTACTTTTTCACAATAGCTCACAACATCCTTATTAATTTTGATGATGTAAGACAAGACATTACATTCAATGTCACTAATCTTATTAAGGTGATCTTCAATGAGGGAAATTATTGTTTTTATGGGTGTTCATTGGTTCGGGAAAATTCAAACCAAACCAGAATCCGAACCAAACCATAGTGTTTGGGTTGACAATTTTTCAGTTCGGATAAGAATTGAACTAACCCAATGAAATTCGATGACAATTAGTTCGGGTATCGAGTTTTCAATTTTCTACCGCAAACACGTTCACTCGAACCAAGTATAATTAATTATCATGAAAACTACTAGACTAGCATTCTCTTTATTTTATTATGAAAAATCTATTTTCAAAAAATCTGATCGCAGCCTTATTGTCACACATAATTCTAACCTCACAATTATAAGAAATTTCTAGCTCTTCAAGCATCCTCTTTAGCCACACTCCTTCACAGATTTTAGTTGCCATGGCTCTTAATTCTGCCTCGGTGCTACTTCTACCTACTACATACTGCTTATTGCTTCTCCGCGTAACCATGTTTTCCTATACAAATGAATAATATCCATATGTGAATTTTCTATCTAAAGCACATCATGCCCTTTCAAAATATGTGTAGACTCCAATTCCTTTCTCTGTATATTCTAGAAATACAAACCCTTTATTGGAGTGTCTTTAAGATACTGTACGATATTTCTTATTGATGCTAATTTCTCTGTGGGGTTTGACATTAGGCGGCTTGTCATACTTACAACAAATCCAATATTTGGTTTAGTGTTTGCCAAATAGATTAATTTTCCCATTAAGTAGTGGTATCTATTTGTCTGAGTTGGAATGATTTCTTCTTTGAATTGTTTTTGTTACGTCTATGGGTATGTTGGCTCCTTTGCATCAGAGAATTCCATTTTCTTAAAGAAGATCCATGATATACTTATTTTGGGACACATAGATTACATTCCTTATTTGTGATACTTCCATTCCCAAGAAGTACTTGAGTTTTCCTAAATCTTTAACTTCAAACTCTCTAACCAAGAACCTCTTCATGTGCTCAATTTTCTCCTTATCATCCCCGATTATCACAATATCATCAACATACACAATAAACATTCTTGAGGAATGTATCACAATAAACATACACCATGTCATCCCCGATTGAGGAATTTAACTTAAAATTTTTGCTTGAGGGACTCGACTTAAATTCTCACCCCTAGCTCATTCTTGAGGGACTCGCCACAAGAGAAAACCCCCCATGGGGTAGATCCGTGTAAAGAAATCTTACTACAAAAAAAACTCAGTAGTGACGTGAAAATCACGCCACAACTTGAAAAAACACATCACAAACTGAAATTTGCGACGTGGTTGATTACGCCGCAGGAGAGAGGGTGGCAACTAATTAGTGACGTGATTTTTACTTCACTAATTAGTGAAGTGAATATCATGTTGCAAATGTTTGCACAAATATCCACACCCTTTAAGTCAGAGCAGGCGTAGCAGTTGTGGTGCAGAAAAAGCATTTTCATTTGCGACGTGTTTTTCATGTCAGTAATTAGTGACATGAAATCCACGCCACTACCAATTGCTAGTTTGAATTTGAACATTGTAGGATTAAAGCAAGTTGCGACATGATTTACATGTCACTAATTAGTAACATGTAAATTAGGTCACTAATTCTTTTTTATAATGAAATTCTGAAACCATTTAATAAATTGTATATATACATTAACTAAACATTTAACAAACATAAAAACATATTGAATATATATAGACATAAATTTTTAGTTTTTTAACTAAACATTTTATAAAATATAATAAATAATGTTTTTTTATATATTCACTATTATATTCTATTTTTTTAACAAAAAATATAATAAACATATAAAATTATTATTTTTTAAATGTTATGTTTAAAAAAAATACTTGTATTGTTCTTAACCAACAAAACATTCTTTTAAGAAATATAACATATAATTATATTTTATTTTATTTTATACATACATATATAATATACATTCTACTTTTAATATATATTTTAGTTTTAAAAAAATATTTTTTCAATTTAAAAAAATCATTTTTTTATTATTTTATTTATTATTCTATTTTTAAAAATTAATAATGTTTTTTATACATAACTATTATATTCATCTTTAATAAAAAAAATACTATTTTTATTAATATTTAATAATAGTATTTTCTATTTTTAAGAATAATAACATAAAATATATACTATTTTTATTAATATTTTCTATTTTTAAGAATAATAACATAAAATATGTATCCTAGTGAAAATTCTATTTTTAATAACTTAAAACCTATTTTAAAATTATTTCCATTCCTATTATATTTTAAAATATTTAACCTCTTCTTCAACCTTTTTAAGAATAATAACCAAAATTTCGTTTTAATAAAAAAGAAGGAAAAATACCTCTTCTTCAATCTCTTTCAACTTTAATCTCCTTCAATCTTCTTCTTCTTCTTCTTCAATCATTTTCTCTTCAAAACCTTAAAAAAAATTAAAACCTAAGTTAACAAACAGAAATTTAAATTCATGTAATTTAAAAAACGAAATTATACAAATTTATTTATGAAACTTACCTTTGATACAACAATGGAAGAAACTTGGGGTGAAGATTCGTGAGTTGGAAGTATATGGAATATGGGTATGAGTTTGGAAGAGAGAAAGAGTGAAATGGGTGAGAGAAAAACGCAGCTGAATGGGTCTAGAGGGAGAAAGAAAACGCTTTAACATATAAGCCAATCAGCTACGTGAATTTCACGTCGCAACCCTGCCACATGTAATTCACGTCGCAACACATGCCAACGATCGAAAATTAGATTCCCTCACTGCAAAAACCTATAACGCGTGTTCTTACAAGCCAATCAGCGACGTGAATTTCACATCGCAACCTTGCCACGTGTAAGTCACGTCGCAACACATGCCAATGGTAAAAAAATTTAATGCCCAATCTGCACCACATCAATTCCGTTTCAGATTTTTCCCTCTAAAAAGTTGCGACGTGTTTACCACGTCACAACTAAGTTTTTTTAAATTTCAAAGTTCCCACTCTCTTAAAGTTGTGCCTTTTAAATTTTTTAATTTTAATTTTATTTTATTTTAGCGACGTGTTTCCCACTTCACAATTTTTTTTCTTTTAAAAAATTCTGACACCCAACAAATGTAATGTTATTTTCATTATTTTATTAAAAAAATAGTGACGTGATTATCATGTCGCAACTGCCTTTTTTTAGCCACATGATAATTATGTCACAACTTCACGTGACTACAGAGCAGTTTTCTTGTAGTGTCTTAAGGTTGTCAGCACTATTAATCATTTCTCCCTTTTAAAGCTCTCATGCTTGATGGACAGTGTACTTGTACAATTTTACTTAACCAAAAGAAGATATATTCTACAAGGAATAAGAAATGCATAACATCTAGAAGCGAGGAAAGTGCATGATAAATACCACTGGTCTCCCTAAGCACCTTATTGGCCAACCAAATAGTGGTTATAGATTTCCTAGAATATGACATATGGCCGCCTGAACTGGGCTAACAAGTTGCCCACTAGGAGTTGGGCCATCTGAACCAACACTCATGATACATTCATTCCTTGAACTTGGAAATGACGTGCTCCAATAATAATTGACTCAGAGTCAATCAAGGAAGATAACCACCTTACCACGATTCGAGGAAGACTGACTTCTTCCTCCCCATATTTCTGGTTCACTCATTATTAATTAAGGAGGGCTTTTTAGCACGTCAAGACTTTGCCATATGCTATATCTTTTGTAGACACTTGCTTGAGTAGCTTGAGATGAGGTTTGAGTTATATCCCACTTGATTTCCATATCGGATAGTAAAGTCCATCAAACCCTAATACTTAGGTTTGCATCTTTATCCGCTTAACAATGTTCTAGAAGTGGAGTAGTAAAAGTTAGTGTGGACTGGATCCACTGATTCCCCCCATAGTGTTGACTCCAGCAGTGGATAATATCTTTGTGATCAAAGCTTCATATGGTAACCTTAGTGATGGATTCTGATTGCAGTAAACCATATCAAGTAGTATCCTATCGACTCTTTTTGTTTGAAATATTTGGGTTAGTAAACATAAAGGGACCAAATCATCTTTATTAATGACTTCGTTATCATCTTGTCTATTGGGGGAGTATTAATGTGAGTAAATAGTATGCAACATGAATTTAGGCCTTCAACTAGTTTGGTTTGATAGAGAGCTTTTTTTCATCCATATGATTTATATGACACTAGAGAGTTTGAAATTCTTGAAGGTAACTGGTCCATCATGGGTGTAGGAAAGTCAATAGAAGGGTAGTTCAAACATTCTATCAAACTGATCTCAGTGAATATAAATATTTATTCCTTTCACATATGTCTTAAAGGAAATATCTCCAATATTTAAGTTTGAGTAGAGTTCTTTGACAAGATGTATAAACACTCAATCTGGTATCTTGGTGAAGAATTCTGGTAGAAATAAATGACAAATGTTTTTTTAAGGTTTGAATTCCTTAAGAAAATTCACTTCCATAACAATGGGCTGCAAGACCTTACGGTTGGACATTCCTTTCTTTTCTTGACTTATTGAGGACAATCCTTCCAAGAATAAATTTCTTGAAGAAGGCTTCTAGTGAGGAGAATTTTTGTTGGAGCCATAGATGATTTTACTAATGGCGCAGAGCTGGAACTCATACAAGAATACAAGAATACATAGATAAAAAAAATAAGAAGAGAGATGCAAAATAATTAAGGTGTACATACCTTTATATAGTGTTGTTTATGGCCTTATTTTTGTGATAATCCATGAAATTAATGGTGATTTCTCCAGAAACGAGATGAATGAAAAATATTTTTAAAACAAGCCCTGTAAATGATTATGTCTAAGGAATAATCAATTATGTCTTCAATTATTTTTAGATTTGGGGAAATATTTAATTAAAAGATTATTATATCTATTTTTGGAGGAGATTTGTTGTGATTTTGATTGAATACTTGAGAAGAAATTAATCTATAATCGATTATTGGGCGTTTTCAGCTTACTTTGCTTCCTTCGGGTCTTGGATTGATATTGAGTCTTAGTATACTACTTTTGGCACCTCCTCTATTTTCATATTGCACCCATTTACTTAGAAAACATTTTAAACTCAATCAAAAGGTTAGACAAAATAATTTTAAGTGACTAGAAATTTTAGTAAACCACTTACTACAAGGTTAATCCGATTTTTCAATCTATATTAAGTGACCTTCCTCAAACCTCAAGAAAAATTAAGACAAACTCCCCCTCAAGACGGAATGACGAGCATTTAAAAAAAGTCCATTTCCACTGATCATTTGACGCGGGAATTGGCTAAACAATTTATGGAGTGATATGATCACCATGATCCTTGTGATCCAAAAAAACAATATGACCATTAGGATTGTTGATTTCCACCATCAAAGTCAACTAACAACTAGGTCAAAAATAACTGGTGAACACCACCATTGATGCCAGCAAATTTTTGTTTAGCATTATCATCGATGCTAACAATAGTCGAGAACCTCCATCAATGCTTTAATAAACAACCTATTGAACACCACAACCCATGTCAACAAAAATTTGTTGAGCATTAATATCAATGCTAACATCACAATCTAGCACCACCATTAATGCTAACACCAACAAGATAATCATGGACCAACAAACTCTGTATACTCATAGTATACACATACTTTTCCCAACTTTATCCAATGAGCATATTCTAAGCTCTAAAGCCCTCCTTGCAAATCAGAATTAGGTTTTCACCTTTGGTACTCAAATCATTTTGGGTCCTGGTGTGTTAGTGGCTCTAAGAGATATAGATTTATTCCTTTTGAACCATCTTAGTTTATAATAGAAAAAAAGACTCTAAATGGCCAACCTTCTTATAGAAAGAACATTTATAAATAGTTCGATTCAATTCCTTCCTATTTTTAGTTATCTTTCCAAGTGACTTATCTGCATTGAATCCTACTACACTTTTAAATTTTAATAGAGGGAGACCTTTAATTTAATCAAATCAAATCAAAGTTTTATTTCTACTTTGTAAATTTACTTAGGGTTTCAAGTAAATCATATACTTCAATTTTAAACGAATAGCAGAAATCACATTTAGTATATTTTAAGCATTCGCTTCTTATGCTAGAAATTTCTTTACAAAGAATCTTTTAGCTATTTTCTAAGAATTAAACATAATCCTTAAGATAAATAATTTTCTTCTCTAAATTCTAATTTTCCATATAGATATTAACATTAAGCTTTAAAAATTGAATATGAGTTAGAGAAGTTACCTCATAAATATCTTCTTCATCAGAGACTTTCAAGCAAACATGTTTAACCTCTTAGGACATCCTTAATGGTTTCTTTGGAGATTCCTCATATGAATCTTCAGAGTTATTGTCTAGGATGTCGTCAAAGTAATTCTTGCATGAGTATTAATCTTCTTCCTTTGCTGAAACTTCAAATATCCTGCTTGATGCAGTTCTTTTATTATTTTCAAAGATTTTACCGACTGAATCTTTTTCATTGTTTTTTCTTTCGTTGAATGATGCTACTTCAAATATCCCACTTGATGAAGCTCCTTCATCAATTCTTGTGGATGTATCTTCCTTATAACCCTCATGAAATGATTATTCTTTGGATGATCGTTCATCTACTGAGATTGTTCTTTCAATCAAAACAACACAGATTGATTTAACTATTTCTTTTTCAAAAGAACCTCCGATGAAGTTATGATGAAGATTCTTATAAATCCATTCCTTCATCCTTTAAAATGTGAATCAACTCATTGATCTTTTCAAGGACTTCTTATTTTCTAGATTTTTCCTGAAAATTGCAAACACTCGCATATTTCGATTTAAGGATTGGATCGTGTTTATTATTCCAATTCTTTACTCTTAGATGTTTTTTGGAAACAAAGCTAATAATATATCATCCAAGGTATACAATGGTTGAGTAACATATGTGAAGGCAACCTTCACAATCATTAAATGTTCCAACTTCTTGGGTTTGTGTATTCATTCTCTCTTGCTCATTACTTGGAGAAAATCCATAAATCACTTCAAAACTGTCCCACTCTTACTTGGCAGATTCACAAGTAAAAACATAATAAAATTCTTTGGAACTTAAGACATTTATCATAATATGTTTAAATTAAAACCGAGTCTGAATTTTCTTAAATCATCTCCGGTCCAATCAAAATGAGATTTATTTACTACCTCATCATTAAAGGAGAATGTAGGAATAAACTGACCATTGTTTAAGATATCTCACATTTCAAAAAGCATTAGCTTAGATAAAAGTTTCAACTCTCACTATCCATAAGTCAAATCTATCACCATCAAAAGGTGGAGGTATATTCATGAAAAAAAGTTGGTTAAAAACATCAGTTTTTGTAGTCATCATATTTTTCCTCCTGAGACTATTAGATTTTAAACAAGAGTTAGGCTATTATACCACTTGTTGGACCTAAGACTCCAAACATAAGTGGGGGTGAATTGAGTTGGAATGAAAAATCAATTTTTAAAACAATATTTTGCAAAAACAGAGTTTGAAAACCTTTTCTAAAAAGAATAGAGTAATAGCAGCGGAAATATGTAAACAAAAATGCAGCAGAAATACAAGATTAGAAATTAAAGAGTAAAGGGATAGGAGAAAACACCGTAATTATACAGTTTTAGTCTTAATGATGCGACCTACTTCTCTCTCCACCAAGAATTCTTCTTGAGAGTTTCTACTATCTTGAGAGATCTTAAGAGGATATGCCCACGAACCTCCTTTTACAAGGGTTGGATTTTTTCAATGAATAACTTCCTAACCAACAACAAACTAAGTTTTGAGTGCGGATACCTACACAACCAACTGAGAGCTATTAGCAAAGGCTAAAGTCACAAACCTACTAAGAGTTTCAACAGATGGCTAAGCTCATGAACATATTGATATTTTAAATTACAAAGACCTCCCCAACCAAACAAAAGTTTTACTTGGCTTACTTCTACTACCAAACAAAAGCTTTTAATTGTTTAACTTGCAACCAAACACCACCTTCTTAGTAGGAAAATATTACACAAGAGATAATACAGTCTTGAGTAATTTACAAATTTACCCCTCACTAGAAATAATGATCGTCACAAATTAGAGATTCATTCTCAATGCACTAAGAGTGGATAATGAGAAAGAAGGATCAAGACTCATGTTTTTAACTTATTAGAAAATTTCCTAATCAATTGGCTAAGCTTTTAAAACATTTTTAGGTGATTTTATAAAATCAAGAGAGGCTTCTTAAGAGGTTTAAATGTGTGTGTGATTTTTCTTAGTAAAATCAAGACTTCATCTTATTCCTTTACAAACATAGATGACTCGATGCAGACTGACGAGCTTTCACACTTCCTCAGCCACATTATCTTTGATTTTAGAACTTAATCTGGAACCTTGAATCTTCTTTTAATGATACTTGAAATAACTTCATAGTAAATTCCATCATCAGACAAATTGCTTTATCAAAGATCTTTGTTGGCCTCACCAAACGCCTCTTGACATAAGGTGTTATCTCCATAAATAGCTATTGATAACTTGATCTTTAAGCATACTTAAGAACCATATCTTGATCTTCACAACCATATATTATCAACTTGATCAACACAACTTGATCTTCAAAACACAACCTCTTAATCAGTGTATCAGATGATCTTCAACTTTATCTTAATCAACCTATTTTGATCAACACATCTTGATCTTCAAGCACCAAGCACCATCACTTGGTCATATCAAGCACCATCACTTGAATCGACTTGTCAAGCACCATAACCTGATCAACATATCAAGCATCATCATTTGATTAATATTCAAGCACCATCACTTGAATCATCTTTTCAAGCACCATCATTTGATCAACATATCAAGCACCATCACTTTATTAACAACATATCAAGCATCATCACTTGAGTAATATATCAAAAAACATCACTTGATTAACAACAGATTAGATGAAGTCATCTTAACCAATATTAGGGATGACAAAAATATCAATATCCGCGGATAAAATCCGTTACGGGTACGGGATAGGTAGTTTAATAGATATTCACGGATAACATAAATGGATATTTAAATACCCGTTTATTAATGGATATGAGTTTAATATTACCGTGGCCGCGGATATCCATATCCGTTAATAAATTACAAAAATTACTTAAATATTGTTAGTTTATTATACGCTATCTTTTCATCTTCTAAAAAACTAATCTCCATATATTTAAATACCCGTTTATTAATGGCCATTTCATATTTAAGTTTCTTCTATACTACATACCTCACTTCAACAATTATACCGTCCAACCAACCAGTATCACTCTTTTTCATTCCAACTAGTGTCACCCTTTCTACTTCTCTGTCGCCCGCTCTTCCACCATAAATGACAATCATAATATCATTTGTTTTTGTTAAAAATGAAATGTATGGGATATTATGATTTTGGTCAAAATGAAGGAAATTAATTTGAAAAAATCTTGTTGTTAAAATAAGAGAGATTTGTATGAATGTTATGTGATAATAACGTCTTTTGTTTTTTAAAGAAACTAAAAAAAAAAATTAAAACATAATTTTAGAAAAATAGTAGTATTCATGGATATCTGTAAATATCCACGATACCTTAAAACCCGCGGATTACATGTTTAGCGGTTATCCGCACGAATATGAGGCGGATATGAATATCATATTTATCCAACGGGACAGACACAAATATCATATTATCCGTCCCATGGATATCCATTTGCATCCCTAACCAATATGCCTTGAACAATAAAACTGATGAAGACTTCTCTTAAGAGTGTTGTCTATATCAAAACTGAATCAACAATAATTACAGTCTTCATACTTACAAACACATAGATCCACGTCTAATACCAACCAAATACAATCTAATTCACAACATTATAAATTTCAAATGCAGTTACAAAGAGAAAAAGGTCTCTTTTATTGTTGTGATGACAAGTTCTCTACGACCCACAAATGCCCCAATGGTAATTATATCTAGTTCCAAGTCAACGAGGATGACAACTTAACTCACTTTACAAACCCAAGTGATTGACCTACAACTCACCCTAGCCAAAATGGGGATTATGAACACCACCTTTCTTTAAATTCCTAAAATGTTTCACATTGTTCCGATACACTGTAGTTTCATGGAAATGTACAAGGAATTAATATAATTATGTTATTGGACAGTTGCAGCTATAACAATTTCTCACAACCTCGAATTGCATATTGTCTCGAGTTTCCCATTCAATCCACTGAACAATCCAAGGTTATGGTTGGCAATGGTAACTCCTTGAATACTATGGGGTACATTTATGAATTTTTAGCGGTTATACATGGTCACACTCTACAAATGCTTGTCTGTGTGTTACTTAATAATGTTACAGATCTAGTTTTTAGAGCTCCTTGGTTGAAGACTCCATGTCCTTATATATTGGATTACATCACTTTATCTATAAGTTTTGTGTTAAAGAAATGTGTGTGATCATATTTGGAGAGAAACACAAAGGTCGTCCTAGTTTAACACTATTCCATTATATTAAGATACTCTACCACACTCATGACATTGACGCCTCATCCACTCTGATCAATTACAAGCGGTGAGACCAAGCTTAGGCATCGATCATTTGCTTCTACACCTTGAATTGGAAGCTATCCAATCCCAATACCCATAAATATTTACATAGTCACAAGGCCTAGTACCTCCATGCTTCCAAGAGAATGTTATTCCACTGGTGGAAGGAAGTAATCTAATTAAGATACACCCTTATCGTTATCCACGTAGTCAAAAGACACATTTTGAACAAATGGTTTCCAACATATTGAACAAAGGGATTGTCATTTCGAGAGATTGCTCTTTTTCATCAAATGTGTTACTAATTAAAAAATAATAATTTAAATAGTCTTCTGTTCCCGTGAGTTTTTTATTTTAGTTTTTTGGGTCCAAGTTCCTATATCTCATATTCTTGGTTGTTGAACCCATGCCCCTACATTAACAAAATACTCCCCATCCACCAGACCACTTATTTTCTTTCTATATTAATTGCAACGTATTCTATATATTACATAATGCAGTAATTTCTTTATTAAATAGATTTTATTTTATTTTGAATTTTGGTATTAATTTTTATTTTGATCTAAAAACTAATAATAAATAATAATATATGCAATAATATATAAACTATTAATATTTTAACTATTGAATTTATCAACTATTAATGGATTAAACACTCATGAAAGAACTCACATTGGTCCCCTTATTATTATATTTTTTTTAGTTTTGGTCCCCCTATTTTAAAATTTGGAATTTTAGTCCCTCTATTTTAGTTTTTAGAGGATTTTGGTCCCCTGCAAATTCGAAGACAATTTTTAATGAAATGTAACTCATATTGATGACATGTTTAATATAAATCTTAAATAAAAATAATTCTTTTGAACATATCACTGCTCAATTGGCACTGACACATCATTAATGTGAGCATCATTTCATTTAAAATTGACATTGAATTTGCAGGGGACCAAAATCCTCAAAAAACTAAAATAGAGGGACTAAAATTCCGAATTTTAAAATAGGGGGACCAAAACCCAAAAAAAGAATAATAGGGGACCAAAATTACAATTAAGCTGAATATTGTTTAATATTTAAAATAATCAATTATTTAATAGTTATTTAATATTTAATTAAAATAATTAAGTTTTAATTAAAATAATTATTTAATATTTAATTAATTTATTAAATTCAAAGTTCAATATACCTTAACTATTTAATTATTAATTGATTTTTAATATTATTATTTAATATTTTAAACAAAACACAACTCAATTTAAAAAACCAAACAAAAAATTAAATAGCATGCATTGCATTTAAAAACCAAACAACATTTAAAACCAAGCATAATTTAAAAACCAAATAGCATGCATTAAAAATAAAAATCAAATAGCTCATGTGGTTTAGTGGAGAGATAGGATTCTTGCAAACATGAGGTCTTTAGTTCAAAACTCTTTGGGACCATTATTTTGAAATGTATATATTTTAAAATTTTTAGGACCAAAATCAAAAAACAAAATGCAAAGCTCACTTGGACACAATGCTAAAACAATGTGTATGATTATAAAAAGACGTGCTACATTAACCACTTTTAATTCCACATCATATTTTTTATTTATAATTAAGTTATTTACTTATATATTCAATAATATTATTCACTTATTTTTATTAAAAAATAGAAATTAATATTGTCAAATTTAACCCTAACCCCTAAAGCATATGTGTTTCTTCTTTATCTCCCCATCTCCTCTTCTCTCAAACCTGTGGTGGTCGTTTTCTTTACCTCCCCGTTTCACTTGGGAGGACGGCACGCTAAACCCTTCACGCGAAATTTGGAAGGAGAATGCGCCCGTGGTGGGATGAATTTTGTTTCAGTTCTTCCTACGATATCACACGAACTTTCTTATTGGTCCTACGAGTAGGAAAGGGAAAAAAAGATCTCAACTAAACCCTAGGAGTTTGCTAAGTGTGGGGATTTCACCTAGACTAGAAATTCTGGAGTCCGGGGGGTCGGTTATACATAGGGAAGTGTTTAAACACCCTACATATCTGTAGTACTCTACAGGAACCTTCTCTGTGTCATTGTGATTGTGTTTGCTGCTAATGATTGGGAAAGTTTCTCCTTTGTGTTAGGAGAAGGAATTGATTTGATTTGAAAAGACAGACAGACAGACAGACTGACTATTTTTGGTATTTTTATTAGCTCGCTGAGATTCCTTGTGAACCTCATGCCTACATATCCCTAGTGGAAGTCAGAGCTTAATGTAGTTCGGGGAACTAACTAGGGAAATTAATTGTTTTTTGGTGCCTTGCTTGAAGCTCAAGGTTGAAGCTTGGAATTAAATCTCTGTTTACAGTAAAGAGACATGAAATCATCTCTATAGAGAGGTATTTGTACTATTCTACCACAAACATTTTTGAAAGAGTGACAGAATAACTGGATTCATTTCATTCAAGAGGGGGACCTTACTTGTGTGTGCAAGTATGCCAGTCAGATGCCTCTTAAATGAAAGAAAGATGCTCGTCCAAATTAGGGAAAGTGTACAAGTCTGGGGATGTGCCAGAGCATGTCTTTCAGAGTCCTAAATGGGAGACTTTGATTGAAATTGAAATTGAAATGTTTGTTTGTTTGAATGTGGTAGAGTAGTAAAAATATCTCTCTATAGAGATAAGCTATGTCTATCTACTGTATAAAAGATTTGACTTTAGCTGGCTTGTATGAGGCCCAAGCTTGAGGCTTTTTGATTGACTTATTAATTATTATTGACTCTGGGAGATGACTCCACTGGGGATTAATTACATAATATTTTTGGTGTTCTGTACAAAGCTCAGAATTGAGGCTGACTCTACTTAGGGAGACTCTATTTATGTGCCTTGTATAAAGCCCAAGGTTGTGGCTAACTGTTGAGGATAATTGAATGAATGACTCTATTTTATGTGCCTTGTACAAAGCCCAAGGTTGTGGCTGACTCTAGCTAGGGAAAACATTATTTTCTGCCTTGTACAAAGCCCAAGGTTGTGGCAGACTCTTAAATAAACTGAGTATGGATGACTCTATGGGGAAAAGATCCTAGGTGTTAGGAATCTTTGACACATGAAAATATGGTTTATCTGCCTTGTACAAAGCCCAAGGTTGTGGCTACTGAGAGATGAATAACTTACTGGGGAGACTCTATTATCTGCCTTGTACAATGCCCAAGGTTGAGGCTAACTCTTAACAGGGGAGTTTTATTGTTTGGGTGCCTTGTATGAAGCCCAAGGTTGAGGCTAACTGTTTTTGTTGGTTTTGACTCTACTGAGGAGGTTTTATTTAAAAGACTGTTTTTCTTTGGAAGCTAACCCTTTCCAGGGATTTTGACTCAGCTGGTGAATTTGTCTGCTAAAAGACTGACTTTATCATGTTTTTTGGAGGCTGACCCTTTCCAGGGGTTTTGACTCTTTTGGGGAAATTATCTCCTAAGAGAAATGAATCTTTATTTATTGACATTTTAATAATTGACTTTGGAGGCTAACCCTTTCCAGGGATTTTGACTGAAATGATGGAATGATTTTAATTGACTTTGGAGGCTAACCCTTTCCAGGGGTTTAACATTTTTTAGACAGATGTTGGAGGCTAACCCTTTCCAGGGGTTTGACATTTTTTAGACAGATGTTGGAGGCTAACCCTTTCCAGGGGTTTATTGAAATGGAGGTTGATTTTAATTGACTTTGGAGGCTAACCCTTTCCAGGGGTTTGACATTTTTTAGACAGATGTTGGAGGCTAACCCTTTCCAGGGGTTTATTGAAAATGAAAGGCAGAAAGATTATCTAATGGAGACTTCTTATTTAAAGCCCAAGATGAAGGCTGACACATGCTGAGGAGAAAATAAACATAGATCCTAGACTCTGCTAAGGAAGATTGATGGAGATAAGGGTGATAGAGACTGTCCATGTCTCTCATTCCAAAAGGTGTACTCAATGCAAAATTGAGACAAACTTAGCTTGTTTAAAGTCTGGTTTAAATTGGAAGAAACTCACCAGGGTAGGCTAAAAGGTGACTAAAGACCTGTTCCTATGTTTATAAGAAACCTGATGGGTCCTTGTATACAAGCTCAAGAGGAAGCTGGAAATGCTTTTAAGAAGCCTGTGGGTCCTTGTACAAAGCCCAAGAGGAGGCTAATCGAGGGTCCTTGTTATAGCACAAGAGAAAGCTTATGTGGTTTTGAACTTATTTTGGCTCTAAGCAAATGGGTAAGAGGTTTCACCGGGAATAATTCCTCTTTGGGTGGATGTGTCCTATTATTTGGATTCTAAGGTTTTTGCCAAGATGTTTCACCGGGAATAATTCATCTTGGGGGTTTGAACTACAGATCTCTAATTAGGAAAGAGCCTTCACCGGGAAGACATTCTCAATCCTAGGTCATATTCCTATAATATATATATATATGGTTTAACTGTCCTAAGGTTTATACTCAAACGTAGTTCTAAACTAATATATGCACAGTTTATATTTGACAATAATTTAAATAAAGACTGTAAATTGAAAGCTTGTAAAGCCTAACCTGGATGGAGTGGAGGCCATTGAAGAAGTATGTACAGAGCCTCAACAGTAATTTTTGTTGTTTTGTTGATAACAGTTAAATATATATGATAAACAGTTAATGGTTTTTGAAAACAGAAGAAGTGAAGATGGACAAAGGTCACATAGGTATCTGAAGAGTTTCACCGGGAATAATGCCCTTCAAATACCAGAAGAATGTTTTGAAAACAGAAAGGAGATTTTGAAAATACAGTTTTGAAAACAAGCTAAGAAGAGAAGGTTTTTGGGACTTACACTCTATTAGAGGCCCAGTACTTTACAGTACTGGTGTAAAAGCAATTTGAAAAATGATTTGGAATGATGCAAGGTTTTGTTGTTTGAAAACCCTAATCATCCGTTTAATCAGAGATTGAAAACAGTTTTGAATATTGACAAAAGTCAACTTAATTAAGGCAAAGATGAAATCTATACCCAATTAAGACCTAAATAATTAGGGTTTTATCATAAAATTATTCACAAAGTAATTAGGTTAAAACAAAATGAATATATATATTTTAAAGTATTTAAGAAAACATTCAAAACATACTATTTTAAACCTAATTAAAATACATGAAATAAATAATATTTTTTATGATTTTTTTGATTATTCACAAAGTAGGTATATTAAATAGCAAGTGTGTGAAAAATGAAGTGAAAATGATTTAATTTGATAAGTTTATTAATGGTGTGAAGTTTGTATAAAAAAAGAATGAAAATGGATGCTAAAAAATTGGTTTGGCCCTAGAGAGGTTCGAACCCACGCCCTTCATGATCACATTTCAAAACTTAACCAACTGAGCTGCGCGCGCAGCTTGTTAACTATATACACTCAATATATTATATTTTCAGATAAGCCAGGAAATTCAAATTTTACGCGCGCCATGTTCATCTTCTTCCTCGAGCTTCAGATTTTCAAATTCCTAACTCTCTGGTCTCTCAACTAAATGGCATGATGTAAACATCAATCTCACTCGTTTTTGGACAAGGAACATGATTATGGGCTCAGAATTCATTTATTCTAAGTGTAACTAACGAATTTCATTATGAACACGAAGAACACATAAACCCTAATTTTAAAATTAAATGATGCACAAGATGAATAAATGAATGATGATAGAGGGTTTTCAATCCTCTGATGATGCTGAACAAGATAGAATCGAGCTTTACCACAAAGAGTGCTTAAATTAAAGAGGTGGAGTTCAGAAACTTACCTCTGAAAATGGAGGTCGTGAGGATGATGGAGAGCACCTGGGCTTGAATGAATGATCTCAATAGCTTCCCTGAGACTCAATGATGCTAACTGAATGCTTATTGCAGCCTGAATCCTTCTGAATTGTTCTATGGACCTCCCTCGATTTCAGCTTCAAGTGAACATGGAGGGTGTTGATTCTTGAGTTACAGATGAGCTGCAGCCATCTGGTTAGCTTCACTATGACCTAAGGAGTGTGCCTGGATGATTGGCTTGGCTCGGAACCTCCTGAATTACTCCATGGACCTCCAACTGCAAATGCTCCAAAGTGAGAGCAACAATGGTGTTCCTCCACTTACAGAAGTGATCCAGGTGCTTGGATCACCTCAAATGACCTCCCTTGAGATGTTAGAATGTTCACTTCCCAAAGATGAGCTTTGGTTTGAAGAAATCGATTCTTCTTGCCAAAGAACTTTGAAAAATAATGAACATGAGAAGAGAAAGAGAAAGCAAGGAATATGGTTGCTTTGGTGTGTTTTTGAATGAGGAATGCATCTGTATTTATAGGCAAATGGATCAGTATAGCTGCAGAGGAGTGAGCTTCCTTAGTGAAGTTGATTTGCTTTCTTAGCCATGAAGGAAGTTTGCAAGTATCTCTTATGCAATGATGAGAATTTTGATTCCATTTGATCAATCCCCTAGCCCTCGATTTTGTTTAATCTTAGGGGACAATTCTGAGCCAGAAATGAGCTCTAATTGGTTGGTGAGAAGATTCCTTGGGTGATTCATCAATTTGCCATAAATTCACAAATGTAATCATTACATAATCACATGTTCTTGTTTTTAGAATCTTCTTCAATTCTTATGGCATGGTGAAAATGAATGCATGGCATGTTTTCAGATGTGTTATGGGTCGTGTAGCATCCATAAGAGAGGTTATTTGCACAAAATTTGCAAAGTCCAAAAGTGTCCATGACCTATAATTTTACTTCATGAGGCCAACTTTGAACAAGCATAACTCTTAGCTCAAATTGAATTTGGAGAAGGTTGAACACAATTTGGAAAGCCCTAAACATCTACTTTAAATCATTAGTTTATGTCTTCTTCAGAATCATTTGGGAAATTTGTGAAAAATGAGCCCAAAGTTGGATGAAAACTAGGTTAAAACACTTAGAAAAATTTCTAAGTGTTTATGACCTAAACTTCAAAATTTCCAAAACTTCATAAATGATTGATCTTTTGAAAAAAGTTCCTTTGTAAGATGTTGTTTTATTTTGCAAGATCTACAACTTTCATGTTGGAAGTTTTTTGAGTTGTGTAGGTGAAATTTTGAGTTCTCACCATGCCTTCAAAAACCCTAATTCCCGACTTTTCGCTCCTTGATGAATTTCTTTGAATTTCTTTGGTCAAATGACTTTGACATCCATATATTGATGATATTGATCTTTGAAAATCATTTTTTGACCAAAAACCTTAAAAGTCAATGATGATCCCTCACAGTTGACTTTTGCCTGACAAAGTGAATTTTTGGACTTTTGTGTAGAAACAAGATCTTCTCCTCAAATGAATGATGTAAATGGATTATATTGAGGTAGTAGAGACTCTTGAATCATGTCTTGAGTTTTGGATTCATGCCCTGATTAAAAGTCAACTATCTTGGTGAATTAGGTCAAAACCCTAATTTGTCGACCATGTGAAAATAATGACTGTAGACTTTGAATTGAAGTGTGATGTCCAGTGGATCCTGTCATATGAGTTATTTGAAGATGATTGATGTCTTTGAATGGTTCCCTGGGGCTTTTTAGGGTTTCCCAAAAGTGATCCCTGATTTTAGTCCTTGATAGGCTCCAAACCCTAGTCTGTTGATCTGAGTAATCCTGTGCTTAGATGACTGGGTGTCTTAATCAATCATAGGTGTAATAATGAGGCTTTTGAGTCTTATGATTGTATTAGAGACTAATCCCTCTATTGATTGATCCTTTGCCTGAGTTTTCTTGTCTTTGAATACCCTCGATTGAATGTCAGGCTGCTCTGGGTACTTGCTTTGACTTGATGAAAATCCTGAAGATATGTCATCTCAGGGGGGTCAAAAATTAGGGTATGACAGATGCCCCTATTTAAGTTTCTTTTATCTGGAGGGAGAGAGATTGATATCTCGATCTCTCCTGCGTGAAAGAGACTTAAATATCAAAGAATGCCCGAATTTTGGGCGCTCCTGAGATGATAAAATCCTTGCATGACTTGATCCTGTTGTCGCGCTTGGCGGGGGATGAGGAGACAAACTCCTGCAGAAATACTTGATGTGGATTCTGGTGAATGGATGGCAATGTAGGATGCACAATCCATCTTCTTTAACTAAGTGTTGATACTTAGAAAAAGGTAAACAACCTCCCCCTTGTTTCGGATGTCCAAATCTCGAAACTGGTCTTAGTTGTGTTTGGACAATATCTCAGATAAAGAGAAAATTTCCAAAGGTTTGTTTCCTCATCAAACTTCTCATCAGCACTTGGAGACGAGACGCCATTTGATGGTAGTAAAGAAACTTCAAAGGTTTGTTTCCTCGTCAAACTTCTTACCAGCGCTTGGAGGTAAGATGCCATTTGACGGCTGTAAAGAAACTTCAAAGGTTTGTTTCCTCGTCAAACTTCTTATCAGCGCTTGGAGATAAGATGCCATTTGACGGCTGTAAAGAAACTTCAAAGGTTTGTTTCCTCGTCAAACTTCTTATCAGCGCTTGGAGATAAGACGCCATTTGACGGCTGTAAAGAAACTTCACCATCTTCCCTTTTGACTTGACGTCTTTGAAAGAATGTCATATGGCCCGCGCTCTTTTGAGGGGTTAATGACTTTGTTTGAAGGCGGACGAACTGTTTTCGAGGTGAAAACTGCCATTCGTCAACTGATGCCTGGGGAATCAACGAACTGTTTTCCTAAGAGGAAAACTGCCATTCATCGACTCTGTGGGGAGTTAAACATCCCAGAAACAGACAAACTGTTCGAAGAAACTGCCATTTGTCGATCTCTTGAGTATTTAACAGACAAACTGTCTTTTCTTGGGAAAAGACTGCCATTTGCCAATTGCTAGGGGAGCAAACTGTCTTCTGCTGAAAGAGACTGCCATTTGTCAACCCTGTCATGAAAGAAAGTGAGCAAACTGTCTTCTGCTGAAAGAGACTGCCATTCGCTGACTTTGTTATGATAGAAAGTGAGCAAACTGTCTTCTGCTGAAAGAGACTGCCATTTGCTGACTTTGTTATGATAGAAAGTGAGCAAATTGTCTTCTGCTGAAAGAGACTGCCATTTGCTGACTTTGTTGGGGAATCTGAACTATCTTCTGGACGAAGACTATCATTCGCTGACTCCGCTGGGGAATCATTTGTTGATCTGCTGGGAGATTCTGAATTTTTCTTTGACAAGAAGTGGCACCTCTTGACCCTGCTGGGGAAATACCAAACCTGTAGGGAATTCCAAAATGTGAAGCAGACTATCTTATCTGAAGAAGACTGTCGAATGTCGCTCTGCAGGAGATTCTCGGCTGAGGAATTCCAAAAGTGAACAAACTATCTCTTTGAGGGAGACTACCATCTGTTGACTTGCTTGGTGAGATCCTTGTGTATGAACTGTTGTTTCGAAGGAAAAAGTTTCTCCGGAACTCGCAGGGGAAACTTGAGTTCATGCCTCAATGACTTAGGCATTCACAGGATCAAAGCCTCATTCAACTATGCAATTATGATGTAATGTATGCATGAATATTATGACAATGATAAAATGTAAAGTGAATGTGAATAGAACTGTCGCGGATGGAAAATCCTAAGATACGACTTGAATCCTTGTTGATCAGAAGATGTCCTCTTCTTGTAGTTCGAACTCTGTTGGGAATACTTGGTTATCAGTTGTCCGCTATCCGAAGTAAGTAATATGAATTGAAATGAAGATCCGTCATCGGGAGATGTTCGCAAAGCGACCTCATGGGGAAATATTGGTTCCCAGAGTCTTAACCGTTCTCGGAGCAACTGTTTGTATTCTTCCTATTGTTTGTAAACCTCAGAAAGAAATTTCACCTTTATTTTTGCAAGTAAATTCATTTTATTTTATGAAAACATTTGTTTCAAGAAAATGACTGTTTAAACTTAAAATGCATTTCAAGAAACTGAATAAGACTAGATTGCAAAGGAAAAGCACAAGGCTCAAATTATTATATATGGAATGGTAATCAGCCAAATGCTTGATTCCATGGAGTATTTACAAAGTTGGAAATTGGTAATTTTCGGGAAAAGGGCTACGATGAAACGTGACGACCGTTATCTTTCCCTTCCACTCCAAGTTGCGCTGTATTCGTGCTTCGTAGAAGATGACCTACTGCTGATGAATACTCCGCTATGGATTTTGAATGATCAAGTGTGTCCTGAACACAGTTACTTGCCATATATCCCTAACTTTTGCGTAAACTACCCCTTTCGGGTTTTAAGTCTACCGGGATTGATTATTTATTTTTTATGTCTCTAACTTTTGCCTGAATCGCCCTTTCGGGTTTTCGATTCACCGAGACGCTCTTTTTTGCCTAAGTCGCTCTTTGCGAGTTTTCAACTTAGCGAGCTGTTCTTTTAGTTATTTAGGCGAAGTATTTCTTGACTGCGTCGACGTTCACAGGACGGGTGAATTCTTCTCCATCCATAGTCGTGAGTATTAAGGCTCCTCCTGAGAAAGCTCTCTTGACCACGTAGGGGCCGTCATAATTGGGAGTCCATTTCCCTCTCGAATCTGTGAGAAAAGATTGAATCTTTTTGAGTACAAGGTCGCCTTCTTTGATTGTGCGAGGTCGAACCTTTTTGTCGAAAGCTTTCTTCATTCTTTGTTGATATAGCTGTCCGTGGCATAAAGCTGTCAGGCGTTTTTCTTCGATTAAGTTCAATTCATCGAATCTGCTTTGACACCACTCGACTTCTGTTAATTTTGCCTCCATCAAAACTCTCATTGATGGAATCTCAACCTCTATAGGTAGGACTGCCTCCATGCCATATACAAGGGAGAAAGGAGTTGCTCCAGTCGAAGTACGTACTGATGTACGGTAACCATGAAGAGCATACGGGAGCATTTCATGCCAATCTTTGTAAGTGATGACCATCTTCTGAATGATTTTCTTGATGTTTTTGTTAGCTGCTTCTACAGCTCCATTCATCTTTGGTCTGTAAGGAGATGAGTTGTGATGTTCGATCTTGAATTCTTCACAAAGCTCCTTCATCATTTTGTTATTCAAATTTGACCCATTGTCAGTGATTATCTTGCTAGGAATGCCGTAGCGACAGATGATGTGATTCTTGATAAACCTGACGACAACTTGTCTTGTAACGTTTGCATATGAAGCTGCTTCAACCCATTTGGTGAAATAGTCTATGGCTACCAAGATGTAGCGATGTCCGTTGGACGCTTTTGGCTCGATCATTCCAATCATGTCGATTCCCCACATGGAGAAAGGCCAAGGGGAAGAGAGTATGTTGAGAAGAGATGGTGGCACATGAATTCTATCGGCGTAGATCTGACATTTGTGACACCTCCTTGCGTACTGGTAGCAATCTGACTCTATCGTCAGCCAATAATATCCTGCTCTCAGTATTTTCCTTGTCATGGTGTGTCCATTGGTGTGAGTACCAAAGGAACCTTCATGTATTTCTCTCATGAGTATTTCTGCTTCTTTTCTGTCAACGCATCTGAGCAGAACCATGTCGAAGTTTCTCTTGTACAGAACATCTTCATTCAAGAAGAATCTACAAGCTAACTTTCTCAAAGTCTTTCTATCTTTCTTTGACGCCCCAAGAGGGTACTCTTGCTTTTGAAGAAAGTTCTTGATGTCGTGATACCACGGTTTGTCGTCGATGATTGCTTCTACTGTGAACACATGAGCGGGCCTATCCAGGCGCATAACATCGATCCGAGGAATGTCATTCCAATGATTTATCCTAATCATGGAAGAGAGTGTGGCTAATGCATCAGCCAAATTGTTTTCTTCACGAGGAATGTGATGAAAATCTACCCTGTCGAAGAATGGTAATAATCTTCTCGCGTAGTCTTTGTAAGGAATTAGCCCTGGTTGGCGTGTTTCCCATTCTCCTTTGATTTGATTGATGACCAAAGCAGAATCTCCATATACATCCAAGTGTTTGATTCTTAGATCCATGGCTTCTTCGAGACCCATGATGCAAGCTTCATATTCGGCCTCATTGTTTGTGCATTTGAAAGTTAATCTGGCAGTAAATGGAATATGGGTACCCTGAGGTGTAACAATGATTGCCCCAATTCCTCGTCCATAAGCATTGACAGCTCCGTCAAAGATTAAGCCCCACTGGGATCCTATCTCAGGTCCTTCGTCTGGTAGTGGCTCGTCGTAATCTTTCATCTTGAGGTACATGACGTCCTCGTCCGGAAAGTCGAACCTGGTTGATTCATGACCATTGAGTGGGTGGTGAGCCAGGTGCTCAGCTAGAATGCTTCCTTTCACGGCTTTCTGTGCGTGATACTCAATGTCATATTCTGATAACAACATCTGCCAACGGGCAATTCTCCCGGTTAAAGCAGGCTTCTCAAAGATGTACTTGATTGGATCCATATGAGAGATCAAGCAAGTAGTATGTCGAATCATGTACTGGCGGAGACGCTTGGCAGCCCAGGCCAAAGCACAACACGTCTTCTCGAGCATGGAGTAGCGGGATTCACAGTCAGTGAATTTCTTGCTCAGGTAGTAAATGGCATGCTCTTTTCTCTTTGTCTCATCTTGCTGTCCAAGGACACAACCCATGGAGTCTTCTAAGACGGTTAAGTACATTATCAAAGGTCTTCCTTCCACTGGAGGAGATAAGATGGGTGGTTCGAGCAGATATTCCTTAATGCTGTCGAACGCTTTCTGACAATCGTCTGTCCAGACGCAACTTTGATTTTTCCGTAGAAGTTTGAAAATTGGAGCACAAGTTGCAGTCATGAGATATATGAATCTCGAGATGTAATTCAGACGTCCAAGAAATCCTCTAACTTGTTTCTCGGTTCTGGGTGAAGGCATTTCTTGAATTGCCTTGACTTTGTCTGGATCTACTTCAATTCCTCGTTTGCTGACGATGAAACCAAGGAGTTTTCCTGAGTAGACACCAAAGGTACACTTGTTGGGGTTCAGGCGAAGCTGAAACTTCCGTAAGCATTGAAATAACTTTGTCAGATTCTGTATGTGATCTTCTTCATTTTCTGATTTGGCAATCATGTCGTCCACATAGACTTCCACTTCCTTATGCATCATGTCGTGGAAAAGCGTAGTCATGGCCCTTTGATAAGTTGCCCCTGCGTTCTTTAGTCCAAAAGGCATAACACGGTAGCAGAACGTGCCCCAGGGGGTGATGAAAGCTGTTTTTTCCATGTCTTCAGGTGCCATTTTGATTTGGTTGTATCCTGAAAATCCGTCCATGAACGAGAACACTTTGGATTTTGCTGTACTGTCTACCAACATATCAATATGTGGTAAAGGAAAACCATCCTTAGGGCTAGCTTTGTTCAAATCTCTGTAGTCGACGCACATGCGGACTTTTCCGTCTTTCTTAGGAACGGGAACAATGTTAGCTAACCACTGAGGGTATTCTGAAGTGACGAGGAAACCTGCGTTGATCTGCTTTTGAACTTCCTCTTTGATTTTCATGGCCATCTCCGGATGAGTTCTTCTTAATTTTTGCTTGACCGGAGGGCATTCTGCTTTTAATGGCAAGTGATGCTCCACTATACTGGTATCCAACCCTGGCATATCTTGATAAGACCAAGCGAAGATATCTGAGAAATCTTTGAGCAGCTGTATCAAACTCTCTCTGATCTCTGAACTGAGCGAAGCTCCAATCTTAACCTCTTTTCTGTTTCCATCGGAACCAAGGTTAATGATCTCTAGAGGCTCATTGTATGGCTGAATGGCCTCTTCCTTTTGTTGAAGTAATCGTGAAATTTCCTTTGATATTTCTTCGTCTTCTTCTTCCTCTGCCTCGAATACAGGAAACTCAAAGCTTGGAGAAGTCATACGGTCGCACGTTTCAACGGGGTATTTTATGATTAATCTGCATATGTGTGATAAGTTTTATTTAGACAACGAGGGAAGACTCGGTGTATGCAGTTAATGGAATATTTTGATGTTTTTTAAGGGTGTTTTTTAGGATTACCAATTTCCGAAAAAAGAAAAGGGAAAACTAAACGAAGGAACAGAATGACATTTTTATTTATGGACAGTCATTTCTTGAAACAAAGACCCTATAAAACAAAACTCTATTGCTTTGGGCGAAGCAAAGAGGGACATTTTCCTAATAAATAGTAAAATGCAAAGCCCTATGAAACATCTCTTCACCCTGGGCTATGGTGAGAGGACAAAATAACGGTGAAAGTTCCTACTTAGGAGTGCGAACAACAGTTGAAACTTCAACAGCTGTCCAATAGTGGCGAACCCCATTGTGCACTAAGTAATCTGGAACCTTAGGCTTAAGCTGGCCTGTGGTAGGTCTTGATTTACTAACCACTGTCTTTGCAACACTCAGACGATCTTCTTCTATTTCAGCAGACTGAGCGGTGTGAGCATACCCATTTCCAAGTGGAGTATGTCGGTTTTTCTTTTGAGGAAACTTCCAATCTTCTGAATGGAGAGACTCGTTGTCGGAGACACTTTCGCGATCATCCTCTTCTGTATTTTGGTCTTGCTCTTCTCCCAAGATGGTATTGACTAGATATGTGAACTCTAGATCCGTAGCCTCGGAAGGTGACTTGGGGATATAATCCTCAATGATGATTTCACCAGTAGATGATGATGAATAGCAAGGGTTATACATCTCTTTTGGCTGAGAGAGGTACTCATAATCAATGTGCCATCCAGTTGGAACAATATCTTCAAGAGAGATTCTTGAACTTTCAGGAGCGGAGTATTTCACCATGTAGTCGAATTTTCCGCTTGGTTCCCCTAATGTATCCCAAGTCTCTTCGGGGATAGGAGGAACTTCTTCTGATGAACCATGATTTCTGGTGGTGAAGCTGTCAGTAACTTCATCACTGCTTGGTCGAGTCTTACTTTTAGATCCTTTAGTCGGATAACAGCAAGGTGAATCAGACTCTGGTAGGGAGATGTATCCTGCTTTGTTAAGATAGGATAACCATTCCTCTTCATCGGTGTTTTCCGTACCGATGGTATTGACTGTTTGTTGAACAGGTTGAAGAAAACCTCCACTGCAGAAAGTTTCTTGAATAGGGAGAACTACCTCAATCCCTGGGATAGCTTTTGATGATGTTGGAAAGAATCCAACTCCTGTTCTGTTCTTGTTGTTGGTAGGAATATTAATGTGCCCCCAACCACTGGTAGTGCCATCCTTTACAACTTGGATTGCATCTTTGTATGAAGAAATAGACGCTGCTTTCTCCTTTCCTTTGTCTAAGGAAAGTGCTTGGAATTTAGTTCCAACAACTTCTTTTGGTTCTATGTCGGAGAATGATGACAGGTTGCTGACGATCAGAGCTCGTTCTCCACATACGGTTACCAATTTGTCATTTCTTATGAACTTCAGTTTCTGATGAAGTGTTGAAGTAATTGCCCCAGCCTCATGAATCCATGGGCGACCTAGCAAACAACTGTATTGTGCTGGAATATCCATAACTTGGAAAGTGATTTTGAACGTCTGAGGTCCAATAGTTATAGGAAGATCCACTTCTCCGAAAACTGACTTTCTTAATCCATCAAATGCTTTGATGATGACATGACTTTTCCTTAGAGGGTAATCTTCGAAAGATAATCTTGATAATGTTGATTTAGGCATGACGTTGAGAGAGGATCCATTGTCTATTAGGACTCCTGTGAGTGTATTACCCATGCAGCCAACTGAGATGTGAAGTGGAAGATTATGGTCCACTCCTTCTTCAGGAAGATCTTCGTCACAGAAACTTAGGCTAGTTCCCGCAGAGATGTTGGCAACGATGTTGTTAAATTGGCTTATTGTAACACTTGGTTCTACGAAAGCTTGTTCCAAAACTTTCTGTAGAGCTTCCCTATGAGCTTCAAACTCAATAGCAGGGAAAGAACAGATATCCTAGACGGAGTATGTAGTAATTGGTCTACAATGTTGTATTCACTCCTCTGGATTAACTTCAAGATCTCATCATTTTCTTTTGCTTGAACAGCATTGGTCGGATGATTGTCTTGCCTATGTGGTACTTCCTCCGAAGGTTTCTCCACATTTTCTGTTGTTCTGTTGAAGACTCGTCCACTTCTGGTGACTCGACTAACATCAGCAATGTTGACAACAGACGGCAATGGTATTTCCTTACCATTTTCAATGAATGTAGCGTTGTACTTGTATGGTATAGCCTTGTTGGACTCATACGGTACAGGACCTGGTAAGTAGATGACTAGTGGAGCAACTGCTGTCTTCCTGCTATCATACTTAACTTGCATAGGTTCATCTTGATTAATTTGAGGAGATACGGTAAAGACTTCGTCATCTTCTCTGTTGGCAAGAACAGTAATGGTATTGCCATCCATCAGCTTTTGAATGTCGTTGTGAACACGCAAACATCCTCGTGAATTTCTTCGACAGATTTCGCATCTACTGTAAGCGTGGAAATCTGTTCCAAAGTAGGCAAGTCCATTTAAAGTTTTATGGAACCTGACTACCGATCCTTCAAGGTCTTCAACTTTGTAGATTTTGTATTCTCCTGGACATCCTTGAACCATGTTGATGTCATGTTCAGTTCTGACTCAGATATGTTGAATCCATCCCAAGTCCATTTGTTCTTGTAATGCAGCTTGAACTACGGCACATCCTTGATTATTCTTTGGACAAGTTTCACATGTGAAGTAGTTGTGAGGTGGTACATGACCGTACCCAGCTTGTTTAGCGTGCATCTTGACAAGATTTTCCCCTATCTGACGAATGTCGTAGATTTGAATGACATTGGGGTGTTGATCTATCAGATTTACTGAAGCTTCTTTATGCTGCGGCAAAGGATTTGCTTGGACGTTTGGATTAATATCTTTGAAGGATAGCATTCCGCTTTTCACTAATCGTTGGACGTCAACCTTGAAAGAGAAACAGTTCTCAATATTGTGACCTGGTGCCCCCTGATGATAGGGACAAGATTGGTCAGCCTTATACCATGGTGAGGAACTGTTTGTAGGATTTGGAGGACTCCTTGTCTGAATGAGTCCTTTTGCCAGTAATGTTGGAAACAATTCTGCATACGGCATTGGTACGAGGTCAAAGGCAGGATACCTTGGAGCCCGATTGTTGTAATTTGGAGGTCGAACCTGCTGCTGAGGTTGATGCGACCTTTGTTGAATTTGTTGTTGCGAGACCTGAGGTTGATAAGCTGGCGCTGAGTTAACAACCGGAGTTATTGTTGCAACTTGAGGTTGGAATTTCTTCTTGATTTTGTGCAAGACATTGCTGACATCTTGATCCTTTTTCTTCTGGAAAGAACTTCCATACTTCCTTGGACCAACAGAAGATTCTGGTTCTTTGTTCAAGCGTCCTTCTCGAACTGCTTCTTCTAAACGCACACCCATGTTTACCATCTCGGTAAAGTCACTTGGTGCACTTGCAACCATTCGTCCGTAGTAAAATGGACTTAAAGTTTTGAGATAGATTTTTGTCATTTCTTTCTGTTCAAGTGGTGGACAAATTTGAGCAGCAACTTCACGCCATCTTTGAGCGTATTCCTTGAAGCTTTCTCTATCCTTTTGAGTCATGGCCCGGAGTTGATCTCTGTCGGGAGCCATATCCAGATTGTACTTATACTGTTTGACGAAGGCCTCTCCGAGGTCTCGAAAAGTACGAATCTCTGAACTGTCCAAGTTCATGTACCATTTGAGTGCAGCACCAGTCAGGCTGTCTTGAAAATAATGAATGAGCAATTGTTGATTATCAGTCTGAGTTGACATTCTTCGAGCGTACATCACAAGATGACTTTGTGGGCATGAATTCCCTTTGTACTTCTCGAATTCTGGTACTTTGAATTTGTGAGGAATCTTAACATTTGGAACCAGACAGAGGTCTGCAGCATTCTTTCCAAATAGATCTTGTCCTCGGAGAGTCTTGAGTTCCTTCTGCATTTGCAGAAACTGTTCTTGGAACTCGTCCAATCTTTCATACACGCCAGCATCCTCACTTGGAGCGTGATGATATACTTGTCCGCCTTGCGGGGGAAAAGTATGCATAATGGGCTGTGGAGAAGCCATGACAGCAGATCTCGGAATCTCAGCATTCTGTTGTGCGAAACCCATTGCCGTTGCTCTTGGAACTTCAATTTCCAGAGGTTTGTAACCCTCCGGTGGACGCATATCCATGGTGACTTTTGGAGCTTCAGAAGCTGGAGGTATGTACCCTTCTGGAGTAAAGTTATACGGCATGCCCCAAGGTCGATCAGGCGGCATGGTATACTGAGGAATGGGAGTAGAAACAATCTCGGAAACCACAGTCCTTTGTGGTTCTTCTGGCGTTGGTCGATTCTGCGCAACTACCAGGGCTTCCACCATACTATTGAGTCTTTCAACAGTACCTTTGAGAGTATTAATCTCTTCCCTGAGTTCTTCATTCGCTTGCTCAAAGTCTTCCATTCTTTTCTTGCGACTTGAACGAGTGTTGTATGGATGAGACAGCTTGAAAGTCTTGGTTCACCTCCTTCTCCTCCTCTCTTTCTGGAGAAAGGAAAGTGACTATTAGATCCGCGACAATTCTCGTGTCAGTGCGTACGACTAAAGCGATGTATGATATGCAATTAAGTTAATATTTTTCAAGGAAACACCATAATTACTTTATGAAACATCAAACTTTTATTAATTAAGCGAAAACGCCGTTTTTACACACTTTGAAAAATGGGAAATACAGAGAAACTGAGAGAAAGGACTCTAAAACTTTGACGAAGAGCCGACTTCACGTTCTAACATCTTCTTCTGTTTCTTGAGCTGAGCGTTCTCTGACGTGAGCTGATCGATGATCCAGGAAGCAGGAGGGATATGATGAGAAAGTGATGATTGTGTCACTTGTCGGTCGAGTACTTCAAGTAACTCATCCTTCCTTCTTAGGATGTTTTGAATTTCAACATTTTCCGTGTTGACAATTCGATACTTGTTCCTCCAAGCATTCCTTTCTTGGCATACCTTGTTTAATGCCGCTTGCAGTTTTTCAACATCGGTGGAGAAAAGGTAAATTGGTTCCCTTAGGGGAATAGGTTCTTGATGTTGATATGGCATCCTGAGCTTGAATGCTCTGACGCGTACCCATTGAAGGTAAGGATCCAGGGAGATGCAAAGATGTTTTCCTAACAATCTTCTCCCTTTGCTGTGAACAAGACGCCAGGCTTGGACAATTTCCTTCTTCAGCATGTTGCCATGATCGTCGATGTTCTTGAAGAACAGACCCTCCAATTGGATGTTACTTGGTATATTTTTCATGGGATAGCCGTATTGACGACGGGCTAAAGCTGGATTATAACTGATCCCTCCCTTAGTTCCAATGAGGGGTACGTTGGGGAAACTTCCGCAACTGAAGATGATCTTGGTTTCGTCGTTGTCAGGACTACACCAATCAATGTCTGTATGAGTGAGAGACATGATTTTCTGTGACCAGTAAAGGCCATCCCTCATGTTCCAGAAAGTGCTAGACTTCGGCAGGTGCGAAACGAACCATTCGTATAACAACGGTACACAACATGTGATTAATCCTCCTCGCTGCAGGTTTCTTGAATGCACAGAGTGATAAGCATCCGCAAGCAAGGTTGGAACTGGATTTCCAATTAAGAAGATCTTAATTGCGTTGATGTCGACGAAATCGTTAATGTTAGGGAACAAAAACAATCCGTAGATAAGCAAAGCCAAGACTTCCTCAAAAGCGCTCATATCTTGGATGCTGACGAAGTACCGAGCTTGATCAAACAGGAATTTGGAGGGCAATCCTTGAATTCCTCCTCTACTCACCATATGAGTTCTGATGTCGACTACGTTCAAAGGAGTAGTTGCAGCAATGATAATGTCGTCAGGATTCTTTTCCAAACCGGAGTACGGATCTTGCGCGTACACGGGTATTCCAATCAGACGAGAGTACTCCTCTAACGTAGGCATGAGCTGATAATCTGGAAAGGTGAAGCAGTGATACGTTGGATCGTAAAACTGTACCAAGGTGGAAAGGATCCCATCCACCATGTTGGTATTGAGCAAAGGCAGAAGTTTTCCATACTTCTCCTTGAAAGCCTGGGGGTTGACCACCAGTTTTCCGAGCTTTCCCAGTTCCTCGACCTGGGGAATCTTGAAGGTGTATTTCCTAGCTCTCTTTCTTCCGTAATCCATGGTATAGATCCTTAAGTCCTTTCTCCGTTTCTCTCTTTCTCTGAAGTTCAAAACGTTCGTTATTTAGTTTCCTTGAAAAACGACTCGAAAAAGACTCTTTTTTGTTTTTTAGTTGTTTATTAATGAATGATGCATGAATGCATGAATGCACACACAAGAGTTTTAAACAAACATGGCGTTGAAGGGTATAGTGGTCATGAAGTCCAAACGCAAACCCCGCCCCAATGGTAAACTAAGGTTAAGGATTTTTGTACCTGTAGAACGGGTTCTAGGGGTCTCAGAGTTTTTGCTCAACCTTAAAGATACGTTGATTGGTATCTATAAGAGAGTTTTCTCTGAGTGTAGTATCTGCGTGACAATTACTTCCGTAATCACCGCTCTACGTCCTAAAAAAGGCTTTAAGTGGGGTTAATGTGTTTCTAGGTCCTCCTGGTACAAATCAGTCTCGGAATGCAGTGGCGCAGTTAATCACAACCAGCCAGGCAAATCCCAAGAGTAGACTTGGAAACCAAGATTAGAGGGCCTTCACCGGGAAGACATCCTCCATCCTATCTTATGTTGCACTCAAATCCGGGTATATGATTTCTCACCACAAGGGGGAATCAAGCCCTTTCCCGATACAGAATAAACAAAATAAACAAATATATATGCAACAAACACATGATATGACACAGAGGTTAGGCAGGACCTCTCTTGTTTGAGGGGGAATTTGGCATCCCTAATTCCTCATTGGGGCTGGACCAGCAACAGGTCAACCATTGGTTTGGATGAAAAACCAAGGTTTTTAACACTTATATCCCCAGCAGAGTCGCCATTTTTCTGTGGTGGTCGTTTTCTTTACCTCCCCGTTTCACTTGGGAGGACGGCACGCTAAACCCTTCACGCGAAATTTGGAAGGAGAATGCGCCCGTGGTGGGATGAATTTTGTTTCAGTTCTTCCTACGATATCACACGAACTTTCTTATTGGTCCTACGAGTAGGAAAGGGAAAAAAAGATCTCAACTAAACCCTAGGAGTTTGCTAAGTGTGGGGATTTCACCTAGACTAGAAATTCTGGAGTCCGGGGGGTCGGTTATACATAGGGAAGTGTTTAAACACCCTACATATCTGTAGTACTCTACAGGAACCTTCTCTGTGTCATTGTGATTGTGTTTGCTGCTAATGATTGGGAAAGTTTCTCCTTTGTGTTAGGAGAAGGAATTGATTTGATTTGAAAAGACAGACAGACAGACTGACTGACTATTTTTGGTATTTTTATTAGCTCGCTGAGATTCCTTGTGAACCTCATGCCTACATATCCCTAGTGGAAGTCAGAGCTTAATGTAGTTCGGGGAACTAACTAGGGAAATTAATTGTTTTTTGGTGCCTTGCTTGAAGCTCAAGGTTGAAGCTTGGAATTAAATCTCTGTTTACAGTAAAGAGACATGAAATCATCTCTATAGAGAGGTATTTGTACTATTCTACCACAAACATTTTTGAAAGAGTGACAGAATAACTGGATTCATTTCATTCAAGAGGGGGACCTTACTTGTGTGTGCAAGTATGCCAGTCAGATGCCTCTTAAATGAAAGAAAGATGCTCGTCCAAATTAGGGAAAGTGTACAAGTCTGGGGATGTGCCAGAGCATGTCTTTCAGAGTCCTAAATGGGAGACTTTGATTGAAATTGAAATTGAAATGTTTGTTTGTTTGAATGTGGTAGAGTAGTAAAAATATCTCTCTATAGAGATAAGCTATGTCTATCTATTGTATAAAAGATTTGACTTTAGCTGGCTTGTATGAGGCCCAAGCTTGAGGCTTTTTGATTGACTTATTAATTATTATTGACTCTGGGAGATGACTCCACTGGGGATTAATTACATAATATTTTTGGTGTTCTGTACAAAGCCCAGAATTGAGGCTGACTCTACTTAGGGAGACTCTATTTATGTGCCTTGTATAAAGCCCAAGGTTGTGGCTAACTGTTGAGGATAATTGAATGAATGACTCTATTTTATGTGCCTTGTACAAAGCCCAAGGTTGTGGCTTGACTCTAGCTAGGGAAAACATTATTTTCTGCCTTGTACAAAGCCCAAGGTTGTGGCAGACTCTTAAATAAACTGAGTATGGAATGACTCTATGGGGAAAAGATCCTAGGGTGTTAGGAATCTTTGACACATGAAAATATGGTTTATCTGCCTTGTACAAAGCCCAAGGTTTGTGGCTACTGAGAGATGAATAACTTACTGGGGAGACTCTATTATCTGCCTTGTTACAATGCCCAAGGTTGAGGGCTGACTCTTAACAGGGGGAGTTTTATTGTTTGGGGTGCCTTGTATGAAGCCCAAGGTTGAGGCTAACTGTTTTTGTTGGTTTTGACTCTACTGAGGAGGTTTTATTTAAAAGACTGTTTTTCTTTGGGAAGCTAACCCTTTCCAGGGATTTTGACTCAGCTGGTGAATTTGTCTGCTAAAAAGACTGACTTTATCATGTTTTTCGGAGGCTGACCCTTTCAGGGGTTTTTGACTCTTTTGGGGAAATTATCTCCTAAGAGAAATGAATCTTTATTTATTGACATTTTAATAATTGACTTTGGAGGGCTAACCCTTTTTGTGTGTGAGTCTTTTTCCAGGGATTTT